>NC_133351.1:34706478-34808978 GCF_030506205.2 Paramisgurnus dabryanus
TCTTCTGCACATATACTGGACTGTAACTTTCTATGTATTATAATCACAATCCCTCATGCCCTACATGACTTATATAACATGCCCTTATAAGACATCCGACAGATGGGTGGATTTGGGTGCTAAATGCCTCTTGCAGAAAAGGAACAAACATCTGATTGGATTTTCAACTATTAAGAAAGATACTTGAGATTTGTTTGTCCTACAGTCAATTTTGTCCAAAGATTTTTCCTAAGTTTTGACAGAATAACACTGCAGAAATTTTTTATAACACATATACAGTGGCAGAAATACGTTATTGTACATTGTGTGTGTGTGTGTGTGTGTGTGTGTGTGTGTGTGTGCGTGCGTGCGTGCGTGCGTGCGTGCGTGCGTGCGTGCGTGCGTGCGTGCGTGCGTGCGTGCGTGCGTGCGTGCGTGCGTGCGTGCGTGTGTGTGTGTGTGTGTGTGTGCGTGCGTGCGTGCGTTGTTATACTTTCTGTGTGTAACCTGACATGGGTGGGATGGGAACATGGTCATGGGAACCTGCCCATTCCCAAAAAAACCTAAACACAGTGTCTCTGTCTTTTCCTGTTAGTCAGCTCTGTGGGCAGCCCACCCAATGACCTGATATTAAAATAACAAATGAATAAACAAACACACCTCTCATTCCCAGCAGACATGTGAAAAATGTCTACAATTATAGAGAAAAAAGTGAAAATCAGTTGACTCTCCAAAACTATTTTAAAAATAAGTATTGAAAATTCAGACAGTGTTTTCTCATTTGAAATCCATGTGGATGTAAATGGTTTTGAGAAACTATGAATTCTGAATCCTTTCTGATTGGTGAATTGTTTAGGAGCTTTAATCCAAAGAAGTATTCATTAACACATAAATAACCCTGGGTTAAATGGGAAAAAGCCAACTGTTGGATTAAAATGAATCTATAGGCTAATTTTATCCCAATGGTTGTTTTTTCCATATATTATTTTGTCTTTTACTATAGCTTGGGACTAAATAATGGTTTGAAGTTACTGATACATTTTGCTGAATGCCTAAATGTAAATATTTTCCATGAATTATAGAAAAAGTTTTTTCATGTATCAAAAACTTGCCTGACAGGGATAAATATTTGAGCTTTTCAGTAACTACACAAAATATCTTTCATTTGAGTACAGACTATGGGAAAAAATGTCTACAGAATCTAAAGAAATTTTCTTAAAATGTGACAAGATTCTGTAATGAATGTTATTATATAGTGACACATAATCTGAATAATCATTCTGTGTAAGTTGTTTGAGTACAGCACATTCATTTAAACCCCACTGCCCCCTACTGGACACATGTGAGAAAGCAGTTCAAATCCATCTCTTAACATTTTCAGAGGGCTGCAGCTAAAACTACGCAAAAGTTACACAGAAATTTCAACTTTGAACTTTTTAAAAGTATAGACAAAGACTCCTACATCATTTGAGACTCCTGGGGCCTCATTTATCAACAGTGCGTAGAAAATGTTCTATATTTGTACCTACGAATGAAATTTAGAATGTGTCTAAGTACAAAAAAATCGGGATTTATCAAACGTGCGCACGGGGTTCGTACGCACATCAGTAAGTAATCCTTGATGATAAATCCCACTTGTTCTTAAGCACCATGCTCGTGCACGTTCATGGTAATTTGCATTCCGAAACGCCTCCAATGAACCATATATGGTGACAACACCTCCCGTTATAAGTCACGTGGTTGCGCTTTTTCCCTCATCGCAATAATGACAAAGAGAGCGTAAAATAGGAACTTTACAGACACAGAAATTGAGTTACTGGTGGATGAGGTTAATAACACATCTGTTTGGTTATTAGTACGGGAGGAATGACTAACAAAAGAAAACAAATCTGCATGGGAACATGTTACCAGTGAGTTTAATACCGTTGGGTATGAGAACACTTCTAGAAACAAAAAAGTGGTTTGACATTAAATTATCAGCAAAAAAAAAAAAAAAACCGCGTCACAGCACACCGACGTGAAATCTGTAGGAGGACAGACAATGACAGAACTTTCCTTGGACAGCCGCATAACCAGCATCATCGGCGCAATCTCTGAAAACGCGCTCCCGGCGGAATGGATGATTTGCCAAGTCTTCCAATAATGCAAGATAAGCCACTGTTTTAAGCATTTGACGGAGCTTTCTTACATAGGGTTAGACACTTATTTCATTAATTAACTTCAATACTGTTTTGCAGTTACTTTATTAACAGTAATCATTTTTAACACCTGGGGGTGGATAATAAATAGGCAAAGTGTTCTTTTAACACTGGGGATGGACGGTCCTGTGTAGTATCGCTATTCTACCACTAGATGCTCTGCGTACGCATACTCCGAGGTGTGCGTATATTTACACACATTTCTACGTATAAGTACAATTTGATAAATTCCACACTTTGCGTAAAACTGTTCCTACGCACACTTTACGCACACTTCTGTTCGTACGCACGCTTGATAAATGAGGCCCCAGGTCTCGACCCTTATGTACAGAACCACAGAGGTCTGCAAGCGGCCACACGGAAGAGCCCTTGCACAGTTATTAGATTGCCTTTCTAAAGTAAAGAAAAAAATAAAAAAGAGTTTGTCTAAAGTAAGTCACCCTTATCTTGTAAGTAATCCTGTAATAGAGATCCATTCTAAAATGTAAATATTCAGCCTAAAGACAAGATCGTTGTAACCTAACACATGTAGAGAACCCAGAAATGTATGAAAACATCTCAGCTGAGCACAGAGACCACAAAAATATGCAAGGGATGAATATTTGTAGTCAAGAAAAATGATGGGCTAAAAATCCCTGACTTTTCCAAGCTTGAAAATATTTCCATAACTGTCTTAAAGGTGTTTTCATCAACACCACTACTTTACCTCATCTGTAGGTTAGCATGGAGGGACTCGTCAGATTTAAGGTATTCAACTAACAAACACATAAAATATGTACACAATATGTAGTTTTCTAATTAACTGTATGTGTACTGATAAACACAAAATGACTGTCAGTTAGATCCATCCAATGTGACAGGCACATGACACAGCATTATACCGTTGTTTATATTCATACTGTAAATGTGAAATGTGTAAAAATTTTGTGAAATTTCTCAGAGAACTGGCGTACCTCCCACAGGGTCCTAAACTCCCTCTGCTCAATCCGCAAAAGTTCACTAAACTCTCGGGTGACGATGGTGGCGTGCCGTGGCGTGTTGTCCAGAATGGACTCCCCAAAAGCTGTGCCGATGCCCAGTGTACAGATGGTGACGGCATCCTTAACAGGAGAAAGAGCTCAAGTTAGAGGCAGAGGAGGGGTGGAGGTCACATTTAGAAACAGACCATCTGAGATGTTCCAGATTGAGAGATTTTATCCCAAATAACAAGCAATTTTATTCATCACACACACAGAGAGAATGAGATAGACGAATGAGATAGACGTTGCTCTGAGAGTTGCTCTAGATTTCTATAATAAGCACATGCACTCAATAGAGACGTGAACAGTTGAACTGTGTCTTTCATATTCAGTTTTACAGGGAATGGGAGTCATAAGGAACTAAATATTATAAAACCGTACAAGACTGCATGAATCTTTCATCCCACAGGATAAAATCATCACACACAGAGATACTATGTACAGTTTCAAATCACTCAATCCAGGTTACATACAGATGTTAAACTGGGATTTTGTTGGTGAAGGTACACAGATGTTGTGTGTGAGGGGTCCCACATGCTGGAAAGAGACGTGCAAAAGTCTATGCCATGATAAAACACTATATTAATATATAATAACGTGCCTGATAGTTTGCCGTTTCTGAGACTTTCACATCCAGAGATCCAGACAGGACAGCATACCAGTTAGTGCCAATATCACCCTGTCTGTATACTAACACACATAAACAGGAAACTGTATTAAAAAACGAAACTTAATCAAATTATTAAGTTAAAAAATGTTTTTTGTTTACATGTGATGCCTTTCTCCAGACATTCATAAAAGCCACACAGACAGATCTGCTGAAGAAGAGCAGGATGAAACTTCTCAAAGGCCTTCACACTTTTTAGACGAGCTAAAATAATGTCCACATCTTCGCCTGAGCGCTCCTCTGGTCTGTACAGCACATGTATAAAACACACACATAAATAAATAAAAACAGTCAATATGAAATGGAAATCACAACTTATTTCTTAAATTCTTCTTCTTCTGTGGCCCATATTGAGTTTCTGCACAAGAGCACCCTCTGGCTTTTGGATGTAGCAGCATTTCATCGTAATTCATTGAGAAGCTTAGCAAGCAACATCGGCCGATTTAGCGGTCCATCCCTAAGTGTGCGTTCACAACAGACACGGAAGAGGCGGCAAGCGCGAGTTAAGTCAATGCAAGATTTGCGGTACGCGCAAATAACCCTGAACACCCGAAGTGAGCATTGGCACAGGGAAACGCGCAAGTTGAAAAATCTAAACTTTGGCGTATATTCGTGCCACGTTAACCAAAAGGGAGCTTGCTCTAGTAGTGACATGATTACAGGAAGCAAGGGGAGGCAGAAAAAGCCCATCCCATGACACACATTTCCGTGTGAATATCTTGACTGACTAGAATTTCACGTGTGGCTTTCAGGCGCAAATGAAGTGAGTAAACTCAAAATGTTCAAGCCTCCAACTACGCGCGAATAGCGCGTTTTTGCCGCCTCTTCTGCGTCTGGTGTGAATGCACAGTTATTCATAGTGCTATCAAACAAGTCTGTGTATGTATATGTTAGCAGTACCACCTGTTAAAAAGAGTTACCTGTAAGCAAGAAGCGCCACACCGCGTCGCACCATGTATCTAAGAATCGAACACATTATTTTCTATGAATGAACGCACACCGGCGGCGTCTGACAGTGGCTGTCCGCTGTGACTCTGGAAGCTGCCAAATCACAGAGCACCACTCACAAAGTTTAACATTAAATAACATCATATTTGTCCCAAATCGTTAACGATTAACATAGGCTTTATTTTGCATCTTAAAGTAGTAGTGTCTGACTAAACTTGTGCTATTTAATGTGCACATCCAGTGTGTGATACCTGTGAGTTGTCCTACACGCGACGCAGCACTAAAGATTGCATTTGGAATGTTATTTTATAGTGCTATATTAACCAATTATACCACAGATCTGTTGAATGCTTTATTCTGATTGGTTGAGAAATGTTCCCTGGGTGTTATTTTTCTGTAAAACGCACACGTAACCTGTCAAATGTCTTAAAATAACCACCAGAGCAATGTTTGTGGATAATTGACTCAGGTCCTTTGAATTATTTGAAAATAATGCACACCAGTGGTGTAACGGCACTCTGTTATATGTTTAGGACATAGTGTATTGCATCTATCCAAACGATTTACTGAAACTTTTTAAGTTCAAATCTTAAAAACACAGTTATTTTGTTTGTGTGAAGGACGTGCTTTATTCAGTCCGCTTCTCCAGTGCTTTAACTTAGTAGGGAGTACCACATCAGAGTTTTAACGTAAACTTTATATATGAATTTGTTCTTCACATGAAGCCATTGAGTGTATTAAAGCAACACCAAAGAGTTTTGGCTCTTTGCTCCCCCTACAGGTTAGAAGCGTAATTGTCCATTACCTACTGTCATAAATACTGAGGCATAGCTGGCTCTGATTGGATTGTAGGTCTGCCGTAAAGCAAGTTTTTGTAGTATTCACTCGGACTACAGGACCACTACCCGACGTTTGGAAACTTCTTTAGTGCGGTTTTGGCCAATAGAGGGCTGCAAAGCAAATGTGAAAGTGCTGTTCACCCTGTTTAGAGTGGATGAACGACTGAAACTGTTTTGGAAGCGTTATTTTAAGGTAAAAAAAACTCTTTGGTGTTGCTTTAAGAAGACTTGGAATATGGTGCATAAAAAACATTTATGGTGTTTTTATAATATAGTGGTCTGCCAATGCACATAACCTCTGGGAAGATGGTTTGTTAATGCACAAGTGAAACAATCATGGGGAGTTAGGGTGGCAAGTGCAGCAGATAGTCTTGCCTTGTGGTTATAGACAACAAGTCCTAAAACTTGCTCATGAAAATGCTATGGCTGGGCTTGTTGGTGTAAGAACAACCTATTACTGTATTTCCCAGTACTTTTATTGGCTTGGGCTTAAGTCAGATGTGTCTAAATTCTGTCTTAAGTCAAGTCACACATGCCAGCTGGCAGGTGTCATGATTTCGGTCCCATTGGCCGCTTTGTCTTTGTTTCACCATGTGTTGTGTTGTGTTGTGTTTATGTTTTGACAGCTCCACACATGCGCGCCTTCCACCTGGTGACCTCATTATCTCCGACTCTTTTCACCGGCATCCCACACCTGATCCTCATTATTTGCCCATCCGGTTTGATTTAAATTCCCCTCGTTTCCTCTGTTCCTTGCAAGTTCGTCTTAGTATGTTCATGCCCGCTAGCCTGGCTAGTTCTAGTCTTGTTCGTGTCTGTGTGTAGTATTGTCTGGATTATTTACCGTGCTCTCTGCTGCCTTTACCCCGTTAGACTCTGAGCCCTGCTGTCAGTCTCTCCCGAGTGGTGTGTCACCGTCAAGCCTCAGTGTTCTCTCTGTCTGTGGATTCTCCGAGCGCCAGTCTACCTCTTGCGCTGTCCAGCAGCAGTGCGCTTTCGGGCGCGTAATTCTGCGTAAGGCTCGGACTGCCGCTGTGCGCTGTCCAGCACAGACTCTGCTGAAGACTCTGACTGCCTCTCTCTCTCTCTGTGTACCCCGCCAGGATTTCTTCTCTGAGGATTTCGGATGTGCGAGTGGAGGTTCTACGGCCGTGTGTGTTTCCCACTCTGAGCCTTTCCCGAAGGGATTTCATTGAGCCTGTCCCGCCTGTGTTGTCTCCTCCTCACATACATCTCCACAAACAGAGTGTCTTCTCATATACATTTTGACTTTCACTGAGTATCTCCTGTTATACATATTGACTTTCACATTGTGTCATCTCTTATACATCTGAAATAAATACCTCTGCGCTGGGATCCTTGTATTTGTCGTTCCTCACAGCAGGTTAACCAAACCAAAGATCCCTCCTGCACCTCTTTGCCCTATTCCAGTTGTAAGTGATCCATTTGAGCTCTTGATTATTGATTGTGTTTGTTCACTGCCTGCTAAATCAGGGCACCAATACATTCTAACCATAATGTGAGCTACAACTTGTTTACCAGAGACTATACCCTTATGCACATTGAAAGACAAAGTTGCTGTAAAGGAGCTACTTAAGTTCTGTACTACTTTTGGATTGCCAAAAGTGATTCAGAGTGCCAAGGATCAATTTTCACCCCCCGAATTTTCAAGCAAGCTTTAGAATCTCTTGGTATTACCCACCGAATGTCCAGCGCATATCACCTTCAGTCTCAAGGTGCACTTGAACTGTTCCCCCAAACCCTTAAAACCATGTTACATTGGTACTGTTAAGAAACTGGAAAAACTGTGTTGAAAGCTTCTGTTTCTGATGTTTGCTGTTAGGGAGTCTGTGCAAGAATTCCTTGTGTTTGACCCTGCTGAGCTGGTATTTGGCTACACAATGCATTATGAGATAAAACTGTTAAGTGAACAGTTGTTAAGAGAAAATCCAAACTTGTCCCTGTTGTTGAGAGTCACTTCTATTCGTGATAAATTGTGGCAAGCTCAGTCTCTTGCTAGACTTCATCTGCCTCATACACAGAGAGTAAAATGAAGTGTCATTTAGACAAAAACTGTTAAAGAGAGTTTTGTCCAGGTGACACTGTCCTAGTGCTTCTCCAAATTCCTGGTACTATTTTACATGCAAAGTTTTTTCTGGCCTATATCTGAGACCAATTATTTTATTGCTACTTCTACCAGGTGTGTCATGTAAACAAGCTTAAGGCCTAAGTGGGCAGAGGTAACACTGAGGACAACAAGACTAATGACAAGAGTGATGTCCCATTAATTATCTCTTCGTTCACTGCAAATGTAGCATCTAACTCCTCCTTAGAGGATAATGGTTTGCTGGGCAAAGATGCTCCAATGTCTTCTACTTGTTTAAAGAATTCAACCACAAAATCTTCTAAAGATTCTGAAGATTCTAAAGATGTGGTCAATTTGTTGAGTGATTTTCCTATTTTATTTAGATGTACTGTACCAAGTAGAACTACTGTGTGTTTATGACATTGATGTTGATGATGCTGTCCCTATAAAACAACATCCTTAATGGGTGGATTTATCCAAGTGTATGATATGCAAACAGAGGTGGAGTATTTGCTACGACATGGACTTGCTGTACCCAGTCAGAGTTCTTGGAGTTCCACCTGTTTACTTGTTCCTGATTCTACCTTCCGGTTTTGAACAGAATATCCAAAAGTTGACAAAACCTTTCCACCTTACAGTGGTAAGGTTTTAACACTGTGTGCTGCATGTTTTACAAAAAAACTACTTTCTAAACACGGGGGAGTTACAAAGGCTGGATTTCTATGCGTTTCTGCGATCGCAAATGCAGACATGGTTTTGTTTAAGTATCCTTACCTTACCAATCTGTTACGTTCTGCTCACATCACGTTGGTAAAGTTGATCGATCAGCTTAGTCATCTGTGTTTCTGGGTCAGATTCAGGCTCGTGTTGATAAAGTAGTAAATACAATAGTATCTCCTGGCTCTCAGTAATGGTTTGGGAGCATCTTTCAAAACATGGTAAGGAACGTCATTTCCGTTTACGTAATTCGGCCAATCACAATGCACTGGATAGCTTGCCAATCGGTTCACACCCGTTTACACCGCGCTTTCTCAGAACAATGAGCTTTGTACAAAACGACCTGTTTCAGATGGGCTACAATGGGAGGTGCTACAAAAATGTACATTATGTGGAAAATAATGCGTTTTTTGAACCATGAACCACACAAACACACTGTATTATACCAAATACACAAAGTAATGTGCTTTTTAGCAACGAAATATTGGCTCTTTAATAAAACGAAAAGATAAAAAAAAAACTTTTCATCTTGTGTTCATCAATGTTAGTATAATTAAAGGCACATTGTGTAACTTTTAGTAGAATCTCTTGACAGAAATGCAATATAATATGTATATTATCAGTGTTGTATAAGACCTTACATAATGACCTGTTTTTATTACCTTAGAATAATCAGTTTTTATCAACATCCTTTTTACAGCTACACAATGCACCTTTAACTGACACTAAAACACATGTATTACAGTTGTGATTGTTGCTGATTCTAAGATATTTTAAAAAGCATTCTTCTTGATTCCAGGTGTCACATGTCCAATGTCAGCAAGTGTGTTTAACAGGGACTAAAAATCCATTTACTCTACAAACAGTTCAACACCTAACAATAAATCACACTGTCAATGTGACCAACACATTTTACACTGATCTCAGAACAGATCCCTGCAGTGCAGCTAAAACACTGACTTTACCTACACTGACCTCCAATCAGCCCAATATTCAGATAAGAGTTGTCTTTATTGGTTTCAAACTAATATAGGGATTTGTTCATGTTATTTTTGTATGTCTGTCATTGACGTCATCCCAAAGACAAAAGAGTAACAGCCTATAGACATATTAAACTTACATAAATATATTTATGTCATATTCTTCATCCTCTTTTTTTAAGCTTTTATATATACAACACTACTGAACTAACCACTTAACTACTTTCAGTTTCAATAGTGACAGTTCATTTATTCAAACAGTAACTCAAACAGTGATCAATGCTTGTTTGCTTGTTCGAATTGAGCGGTGGAAATTAAATACAGCTCAATTTACTGTAGGACAGACATCTGGACATTTGCCGTTGTGCGTCAACATCCCTTTATCAAAACAACGTCAGGTGAAAGAGGGAGATAAAGACGCAGGGAACAGAGAGAAATCAGTGCTGGGACATTTACTCTTTAAAACAGACCTATGGCCATCTGCTTTAGATGTGTAAATATTGATCTACATTGAGATGGATCCATTCATCGCAGAGAAGAGCGGGACAGAGCCCATTAGAGTGTACCATAAATCCATTAAGACACAATTCTCTGCCAAGTTAGATAAAGAGACTATAATGTCAGGAAACCGCTTGATAATGTTACAGATATTCTAGTTTTAGCGGTGTCCATAAAGCAACATAACAGCTCCAAGGATCAATCCTTGGTTTGCAAGTTTAATTCGTAGTGTAAAAAGATGATAGTTTACACAAAAATCGATCTCTGAAATACATTATCTCTGGAGAAAATATTTACTGGATTTAGTCTTGCCGTTTCAAATCTGTAAGATTATCTGTCTTTATGAAACATAAAAAAGGAGGGGGGCACCATTGTGAGCGTCTCTTTTATCATAAACCCATTGGAAGCATCTGCAGCAGACACTTATTTTGACATGAAGTGTGATGCACATAAGTTTACATGACGGGATAAAGGGAAACTTCACCGATTTGCATTAAGCTGTGTATCGTTAGAACCCCATTCATGTTTTTTAATGGTCGTGCATTATTCCCTCAGTTTATCCTGATACAGGAGAAATACAAATTCAGTGTTGCATTTCCTTCTTTCAATGATGTAAAAATTGTAATTGAAAGAAGGAAGTGCTGTATCTTTGTTGAGTGTGAAAGACTACAGACACTCATTCCTCATTTTTCCAAGGTGGGGGCTATGGGTGGGACCCACTCACGCTACAGACCTATTACAGATCAGTGGGTGGGACTTATACGAACACAGACGGAAAAAAACGATCAGCGGCCATCTTTATGCTAAGCTAAGCTAATAGAAGTTGTGGAGCGAGCTAGACTTCCTGTCACAATAACAGCGGAAGGTAATCAATATGATATAGAAGAGGGTGATTTCACAAGCGTGATGCTCTAATCCGCTGTTCATTGCACCTTTATGAGCCACAATACAGCAAAGAGCTGAGGCAGATGGAGGAACAGAAGCCTGAGGAGTAGGCCGGAGCCTGAGCTTCGGCTGAGTAGAGGAGCCCGGGGAAGACGCCGCAACCCTCGGCCTCTGCTGAGGCAGCGCGCGTCTGTGGAGTATATGAGCTTGGACGGACTAGTAGTGCCGGTACTCTCGCTGTGTGCTTCTGCATCAGATAAGGATATGGACGTTTGTTTTGTGAATGTTTCCGGGCACTTGCGTGTTTATTTCAAAGACGTTTTTCGGCTTACGAGCACAAGAGCTGAGGCAGCGCGTCTGTGGAGATATTGTGTGGTGGGCGCGTTTGTGTGGAGGATGCAGGGATAAACGGATGTCTGACTAAAGTGAGTGTTTCTATTTTCTTTGTTATACTAACGTGGCATTTATGTACACAATAGCATATCTGAGCGGTGTTTTATATGTCTATATTGTGAGAGCAGTGAGGCCGATGTAACACAGATGTAATTACAGTAAACAAGAGACAAAAAGAAAATTGGTAAAACTAAATAAGCATTTAATATGCATCCCCTTTTTTAAGTACTTTAAAGACATTTGTACTGCGGATCTGAAACCGCACGTTACTGTTTGAATAAGACTTTGCTACACACCAGGACAGAGCGTTATTGTTTGTAACACAACGTAACATCACGTTTAAAAAGTAAGTCATGATTGGTGTCTGTCAGACACAGTGGTGGCTATTTTCTTTGTTTTACTAACATGGCATTTATGTACACAATAGCATATCTGTGCCGTGTTCCGATTAATGGGAGTGGCTTGCAGAGCTGTACATTGTGGTGCATAGTGGGAGTTGTAGTTTTTCATACAAATGTGCTCTAAAGTCACGTTCTGTCTTTTCTCTGTCAAATAGGCACAAAATTATAAATTTATGTTGCATTTCAACTACAAATATGACCCACTTTCAATAAAGATGAATGTTTCTATCGATGAAATGGCCCTTTAAATACATGTTGTGAAAAGCTTCGCATCATATACCCTCGAAAAAGAAGTCACTGTATAGAGATATGTCATAAAATGTATGGTGAGAAAAATGTTGGCATTAATTAAATTATTGGTGTTTCCAGTCTGTATACATTACTATTTCATAGTTTATGCCATATGTGGGTATAATATTTGATCCTAGATGAGTTGCTAAGGACTTCACTTGGACAACCCTATTTGACTTAGCTATTAGATATACATGTGTTAGTTTTGTCATACACACACCTATCCATTCACATCAGAAGACATTAACTCACTGCACTTATTTGGATACTTTTATGATGGATATATTTGCTTTGACATTTTGGGACCTACAGTATATATGCACATAAAGTGATAAACAGTTTTATTAAAAAAGTGTGAAGAAAGGAAATCATTTACATTAGGGATGGCATGGTGTCACTGTGGTTTCACAAAGCAAGATGTGAGCCTAGATCAAAAAATTTTGTTGGTAATCAAAGAAAACCCAACTTTTTCTTTTAAAAGACCCTAACCCAATCTTGAACCTAAATCTAACATACACCATAATCATAATCCTGCAATCTGATTGGTTAATGAAAATGTTGACCCATGACCAACAATATTGATTCAAGATCACATTCTAGTTGGGAACATCATGTTCACCGATGGAATGAGGGTAAGTAAATTAGGACAAAATGTTAATATTTTGGGGAATTATTCTTTATATTAAGACCTGCACTCATCCCATTGGACCAATGTTAAAACAACACAGCAACATTGACTCGACCAATGATTGTTGTTTTAACTGTGTGATAAAGATATACTTGGACTTGATGAGACTATTTCCAGTGCACTTATGTATTGCTGTCTTATGTTGCCATAATTGCTTCTATTGTTTACCTCACTTGTAAGTCGCTTTGGACAAAAGCGTCTGCTAAATGACTAAATGTAAATGTAAATGTAAAGACTGAGCTGAAAGACTCTATGGAATATTAAAACAAAACAAAGATGAAGAAATCATTAAACAAGTATGATTTTAATTACGTGATCTGTTCCTCTCTCTCTCTCTCTCTCTCTCTCTCTCTCTCTCTCTCTCTCTCTCTCTCTCTCTCTCTCTCTCTCTCTCTTCCTGAGTCTGCAGTAACAGAAGCACTGCAGCACTGGTGACCTCCTCCAGGTGACAAACATCCCCTACAGTCACAACCCCAACACCTGCATTTATAATAAACTCTCTTGATCTTAATGCATGAATTAATAGATTGAATGTATGTATAACCTTCCAGCACTGAGAATAAAATCCGCACCTGATTCTGCATCAAATCACTCACGTACTGACAAACGCATTTCACAGTTTATGAGATTAAAGTAATACTCAGATCAGTTTTTAAGAATGTAATGTGCTTGGGAATACGTATATAACCAGATGCTTTAAAGTGTGAATGATTGCTGAAGGCGGAGCAGAACAAGCCGAAAGAAAAATGAAGTTTGTTTAGGGTGAAAATGCTCGTACCTCTTATCCAGACACGCGATCCATTCGGCAGAAGCAGAAGAGCTGGAGCTGTGTGCTGCGACCATCTTCTGAGAGATCATGAGTTAAAATCACAATCAGCATTGTCCGAGACTGAGCAGAAACAAATCGGACTTTACTGAAACCGAGTCTGAATGATTTCTGGCGCTGATGCTGCGCACGCCCATAGAGCCTACAGTAAGTACTACTACTGAGAGAGAGAGAGAGAGAGAGAGAGAGAGAGAGATGTCACACTTTTTATAAATGTTCATTTAGTCTTGACTAGAAAGGGTTTTCACAGTGTTGTTTTTATTGTCTAAAATATGAAATAGGATACTACAAAAAAGGCATTTTAAATAGTAAAAATTGAACACAACACAAAACATTTAATTAAAGGTGCCGTGTGAATGTATGTATTTAAAGGTCACATTCTTCTGATCCCATTTTTAAACCGTAGTTAATGTGTAATGTTGCTATAATAGCATATAAATAATTCCTGTAAAATTATGAAGCTCAAAGTTCACTGCCAGGCGATATATTTTCTTTAACAGAATCAAAACCTACAGCAAACGGCCGGTTTTGGCTAAAGCCCTCTACTTCCTGCTTTAATGATGTCACTAGAACAGGTTTTTTGACTAAACTCCGCCCACAGGAATACGCTAAGCTAAGGACAAGCTACTGTAAGCTGCTATCAAATCACAACAAACAAGCTACACAATCAGAACTCGATATGTATTTCTGAAGACTTCAAAGAACAAGGAAGACATCAGCCCATTTTGAGGACAGTGAAAACAGCGCTATACAGATACCGTAAGTAAATTGTGTGAAAAATACAGCTGGAAAACAGGCTCAACATAACACCAACTGTGATGTTACAGTGGTAAAATACGCCCCAACAATAAATTAAGTACAATATTGTTACAATGCTAAAAACTAATTTGTGACTGCTGGGTTAGCAGCACTATATGCTAGTTTATGCTATATGCTAGCGTTTAGGCTGAAGTTCTACTGTTGACGTTACAGTTACGTTTTGCAGGTCCATACTGAAAAAAAAAAAACTTACCACTCAGAAAGTCCATTCACAATCTCCCAACAATAGATTATTCCTCAAAAACTGTATCTTTATCTGATACAGACTCAAACATGATGGGCATCCGAGTGCATTGTCTAAAGTGCATGGCACACGGTCTAAATGGGCATGTCCGATTCCATTTTTGCTAATTTAACGACGGGAAAAATGGTTTGTGCACCACGCGCATGGTGGGTTGTTCCTATTCTTGTAATGAGTAATGGGTGTGTTTGGGGCGTAACGTGCAAATAAACCAATGAGAGTCTCAGCTCTCATCCCCTTTAAAAGCCAGTTGCGCTGGTGCCATGCCGAATCCCTATTTAGATGGCGGAATTTGTAAACTGAAAAACTAAGTGGAGGATGAAGGCCACCAGTTAAGAATTGATTTTAAAAAATGCATTGTTTTAATTTTATTGATATTGTGATTTCTTGGTATTAAAACCTTTAAAAGCTGTTTTTTTCAGTCATGGAAATAAAATTAGTAGGCTTTTAATTGCTGTAAATGTATGGATAGCCTACATGATGTGTAATCTGAAATAATAATTTACAAAAGGTTTGAACTCTAAAAATACTTTATTTGAAACAAAGATAAAGATTTACAAACGTGTGGAGAGCCAGGGTTTTGAAAAGCATAAAGGTTTCTAACGTCTCCGGTCCTCATTTATGTCCAAGATACTCAATAATAATCTTTTACATTTTAATTCTTAAATTTTTCATATTTAAAAAAACAGACTGCTCCGCATGTGTGTGATAAGCAAACTCTCATTGTCCTCCCGTTTATAGGTGTATATTGCGCTTCTTAAATAATAAAAACAATATTGCGCCATTGACCTTAGACTAGGCTTTAGTTGGTCTATGGCGTAGTCTATTTTGGTTGCCTCAAAATAATAACGCACCAACAATTTGCCTGGACACACCAGAACGACCATAACGCCTATGTGCGCAAAAGTGGGCGCAAATGCATTTGCTATTTAAACAACTTGGCGCTAAACGTGAAAATGATCATTGCACCAGGTTGAAACTAGAAAAAGACACTTGCTACACAGAAACAGGGGTAGATCATTTTGGGGTAGACGTGTTCACACACTATCAACACTCATTTATGTCCAAACATGGATTTTGCATAATAGATGCCTTTAAGGCACTGATCTGTCAAACGATTAAACAATGTATTATTGTTTGGTAGTGACTTACACTCCAAAAAATGATTGGCTGTTTCAACCCATGGTTGAGTAAAATATGGCCAAACCCAACTACTGAATTTAAAACAACCTGTGCTGGGTTGATTTGTAGCTCTTTTTAGTGAATGGCATCCTGACATTAAGAAGTGTTGGGCCAGTAGCCTACAGCTGAGAAAATGTGTGTTTCTCTGTTTTCTGCAGTCAGGAATTCCAGACACTGGCACATTAACGTGCTGTAAACCAGTCTCATTATAAAGATGTACAGTCAGCAACCCGAGGGACAAACAGCCCTGCAAAAAAAGAAAGAGAGAGAGAGAGAGAAAGAGAGAGATTGTGCTTAGAGATTTGCTTCTGTTTATATTTAATATGTGATTTACAGTGAGACCGACTCTTATAAATATGTAAGTATTTCTACATTTCCCCATGGACTCAGCATTACTACATCAGCTGTGTGCACTGGGCATCAATGCTTTAAGCTGCACATGGCCTCCACATTCCTTTGCTTGTATCCTTGGTAACAGATGAACAAAAGAAGATATTGACTGTGTAGTAATAAAACATTATCACTGTTTCTGACGGTTTGTGAGTGCACAGTTGGCATGTACTGAAATATTAGCATTGTCCATAACTAAATTTATTAAAGGTGCACTCAGTACCTTTTGTCTTTTTAGATTTTATCCTGACACCTAGCGGCATGAAAAGGTATAGAAATGTAAATGTACAGTAAGTTATTTAAACTGTTTTAAAGTTCTATTCCTTTACATTAGATTACATTACATTATATTTAAGATTAGCTGAGTGCACCTTTAAATAGCTATGTTATTTGTTATTGATGTTACAATTATAAATATAACACTGTCTATGGAATTGTTTAAGTATACCTCAATATCACTTGCATTAAAGTCCCCATTATGCTATTAGTCCAGCAGGTGGCAACACTTACATTCAGTATAGAAATCATGCAATATTTTTGAATAAAGACTGTCTAGAGCAGGGGTTCTTAACCTTTTATCACTTCAAGTCCCCCTTATTGTCCACATGATTGATATAACTAGGCAGATGTGTATTCTTTACAAAAATAATGAAAGAAATCTGACTTTTTAGACGTTTTAGCTTATTATAATGATATTTTGTCCTATTTTGAATGATTTTAAGCCATCCTGAGGCCCCCTTGGAAGTCTGTTGATGCCCACCTGTTGACCCCGACCCCCTGGGTTGAGAAAAGCTTTTACATCAAAAGTTAAAATACAATTATGTATTACTTTTTTTCTGCAGCTGTGTTTTCAATTTCAATTTTAATTGTGTGTTAAAACGTCAAATAAAATATCAAGTGCTATTAAACAACTGTCTAACAGTTTTGCAGAATGTACTAACTCTGTATTTTTACTTGGAACCATCTTTTCTGAAGGCTTTTGGGAAAATGCCATATATCGAATAATGAGAATGATATATCTCTGTGATCGGACTGACTGACAGCTAGATATCATTGGTTACTCTACACTAAGGTGACCAGATGTCCCCGTTTTCCGGGAAGAGTCATGCTGTTTTTGTTTCCACAAAAATAAAACGTTGAACACTTTAAAAGATTTTGTTTACATTTTTAATTCATAAATAATAACATGATACGATTTCAATCATATTTTGACTATTGAACTAGGAAATGTCCCTGCTTTTCATTTTTTTATTTGTTCATCTTACTCTACACACTACGGGGCAGTTTCACGAACAGCGAATAGATTAGTCCTAGACTAAAATAAATGTAAGAGCTGTCCAAACTAAAAACAACTTGCACTGACATATCTTAAAATGCATCCGTGCCCTTTGTTTTGCCTCAAAATGCACACAACACAAGTAATGTTTTTAGTAAGGCATGTTTGTTAAAACTATATTTGCTAATTAAATTAAGGCCTAGTCCTGGCTTAAGCTAACCTGTTCGGGAAAAGACCACTAAAACATGTTTAGTCTAAGACTATTTGCATTGGATCAAGACATAATAAAAAATGTAACCGAATGAGATTTCAGAGCGAGGACAGAAATTACTGACTTATATAAATAATCCATTCCTCATAAAAGGTAAGAAACTGCATGTCCTTTTATAAAGAATATAGAGTTTTTCCAACCACAGAGCCAAGAGGGTTTAAACCAATTGAGTTTAAACCTGAAATATATGAACAGAAGAGTTCATAGTACCTCAAACATACATATTTATACATATCTGTACCTTAAAGGAACGTTTTGAAGGGCACTGCCCCTAGCTTGGGACCAGTTTTTCTGACAGTGTACTGAGAACTCCCTGTATGCATAAAATCATCATCATACATTAAATGCAGTATTAATGTAAGTAACAATGATACAGTGTACAGCAACTTTTACTTTTGAGATGATCATGTGACAGTTTTCATGAGAATCACTCTGGACAGGACTTCATGCCAACAATTCATGCCATTCAAAGGAAAATGATTTGGCAGCTGTACTTTGACACCTTGAAAGCAAAATAATCCTGTTCATATCAATGAAGATATCAGCAGGGCCTGTTAAAGGGACAGACAGAGAACCCAAGAGATGAACGGTGTGGCTAAAAGGTTGCAATGAAAATGCACATTTGAAAAGAAAAAAGTCTTCAATAATTGTCGGTCTGCAGTTTAAAGCCCTGTATAGTGATGATGCAGCAGACATTTAATCACTGTTTAGCTGAGACACTCTCCTGTCAGACTGCAGAAATGAAGCGATGTGATCACCGGTGGGTAAAGGATGTGTTTATTACTCTACCAGTCAAAGATAAACACATGCATTCAACTGATTTTCTGTTTCTCAAAGCTTAAAGCTTACAATGAAATTTTACATTTAAATTATACCTGCATGCATAATTCATAAATCACAATTACATTTTCATGTTAGTGCTTAGATTGAATGTTACTATTATTTTAAAATGTGGATAATATTCATAATAAAGAAGGAGGAAGTTATGTCAGATCATGATAAAAGCACTGCAGTAAGCTACTGTAAATGATGTCATCCCAAGAATGTGGTTTAGGTGAAATATTAATTTGGTGTCAGCTGTCATCAAGTTTGGTACAACGTGAGGGTGAATAAGTTATAACAGATGTTTAATTTCAGGGGTTGTATTATGTTTCATCTGGTTGCCTGATTCTGTCAATCTGGACTAATGTATAGTGCCTTAATTATAAAATCAGTCTGAATGATGTTGATCTGAGTTCATTCATGTGTAGCCTACAGTAAATACTTATTCTGGTCATCTTGTGTTAAATGCACAGGAGGGCGGAGGACCTGATTTACTCTCAACAGATAACAGATAACTCATTCCAGGATGAGCAGAAATGAGAGAGCAGGAAATAGCATTCTTCTGCAAGTCACTAACATATCTAAACAAACTTAAATGCAGAAGCAAAGCTCCAAACATCTCCAGCAGCTTACAGACCAGCAGGAGAAAATCAATGTGTTAAGTTTATAAGATAAATCATAAATAAATCAAAAGGCTCATCTTTCTGAAGTTGTAACTCCCCAAAATATTTTTTTTTTACCAAGACGTGAAAGAAGGCATTTGTGGTCTTAATAGTTTTAGGAATGTACTACAGAAATGTTTTGAATAATGTTTGCTCAGTGTATCTCACAAAGCGACATGATTTTACCTGAAGATCTGGCTATAGCCGCCGGGAGGAAGGTTAAAAAGTTGGAAAGTTGATTGTGGGAAGGCACCAAATTTGACTTTGAGTTGTCAATTGAACCCATAAATGAAAGGTACATCAATTTATTAACCTCCGGTCATGGTTTCAAAAAATATTCACGTCTGACAGTGCACAGCCAAACAAGATCTGGAGGAAATATCTGACAGACATCTGTGAACAGAACTAAGACAAGAGGTTTCCAAACTGCCACATCACCCTAACACCATAAAGCCACATGCTTGTGTTCAGCAATCTATGTGTTTGAAGAAAAATTTGTATTTCAACACAAACTGAGCTGAACCAAACACACTGTGATATAAAACACCCACCTCTACTACAGCATGAAAACATTATGAACTTGATGATTTAATAATCAAACATCTTTCATAAGCATGAAAATCATTGTGTTTGGAGAAATTACATTTGAAAGACTCATCTACACTCAGTTACTTTGTATTTATTTAAAATCATTTATTATGCAATATTTGTTTGCTGTACATATGGGTCTATTTTTACAATAATGGATCATCAAACAAATGACACGTTTTGTAAAAACTGTAAAATATAATAAATATAATGAGACTAGCTTATAAAGCGATAAACGCAATTAAAAATATGCCTATTCAGATAGCCTATTTTACAAGTGCATTGCATATAACTAAATATAAACATTTGTTCATTTAGGAGCCTTAAACTGATAAAACTTTATGAACTTCACCACAAGTTCAGTCTCAACAAGTTCAGATCGCCGTTTATTCCCATGCCATTGCCGAACCGTGCAATGATTAATGGAATCGTACTATGGCAAAGGCATGCCTCATGAATACTAATTAGAAAACATGACTGGACAATCAAGACGGGTTGTGGAACAACGTCAACATTACATATATGTATAAAATAAACCTTCGCCTTAGTAAGATTTTTCATTCTCAGTCGGGAAGGGGGTTGGGATTAATAACAGCGCTGGAATGTGCTCATGTGCGCACTCTCGGTTGCCGCGCACCAGATAGAGCAGACTCGGGCACGCGCGCCTTTGCAACAGGTTTGTGAACTTAAAAGTGTGTGGTTGTGGTGTGTGTGTTTGCGCGCGCTCGCGCGTGTGTACTTTTCAACAGGGAGGGAGGGAAGCAGAGAAACGCTGAAGTGGCGAAAAGTTCAATTCAGTTCAACGAATCGATTCGTTCTGATAGTTCATTTTACTAAACCGGTTCCAATAAAATAATTCACCAGTCACAGCTCATAGTAGTGATTTTTAACAAAAAAAAAAAACTTAATAAATAAATTATATATATATATATATATATATATATATATATATATATATATATATATATATATATATATATATATATATATATATTATAAAATACGTATAATAATAATAATATATACATATATAAGGCTACTTTTTTATATTTCTAACTATATTTATGACGCACATATACATTTAGCTTCTTATAACAGAAATTATTTCATTTACTTAAAGGGGGGGTTTAATGGTATTTCAAGCATTCTGACTTATTAACACAGTTATAGAGTTGTTTCCTCATGCTAAATGTAGGCAAAGTGTCAAAAATGCAGTTGGGCGTGTTTCAGAGTATTTCTGTGCCGAATGCACTTCGCCAGGGTTCGTACAAGTTTCGGCTAATTTTTTTCGATTACGGTTCTAACTGACGTTTCAGGGGTTTTCGATACGTATCACTTCTTTATATGGGCTTCCGCCGGAAAACTTCCCCTGGAAAACCCCGCCCAGCCGTCAGTCAGCGGGAGACGCTAGAGCTTGCTAACAGCTTATCACGCCACTCAGCTTTGTTTAATTTCAAAAGTCAACAATGGCACAACAAGAAGTGTGTTTTTGGATGTAAGGAGAAGACATCCAGCCTTATGGAAACAATGGATATAGTTTATTATCCGGATTAGCAGCGGAGTTTTGCGTGTGTGTGTTTGATGCGGTGGATTTTCATGACGAGTTACACGCGGTAAGTAAGACTTCTGTATTATGTTGGAAATAGGCGCGTGTATATTATATAAATGACACGAACATGTAGTGAATCATAAGTTAAAACAGTGTTGTATAGTGTTGCATGACTCGTACTCGCTCCTCCCGTGTTATAACTCCTCCTTCTTCATTTTTTCGTACGTTATCGGAAAGATTCGGTAAAGCTAATCTTTCTTTTATAAATCTGATTAAACTAAAGACTCTTCAGAGATATAAAGGATGTCATACTACTCCATAGGTACTCCAGATTAATATCAGAAATGCAGAAACAGCGTGTGTTACGTGAGCTTTAAGAGACACATTTATGTTACAGTTATTTTGTAACATAACTTAGTTATGTTTTGCCAGATATTTTTTCTTGTTGTTTCAACGTCACTCACTAAAGTTAAAAACTTTCAATATATCTCTTAAACGGATAGTTCACCCAAAAATGAAAATTCTCTGATCATTTACTCACCCTCATGTTACAAACCTGTATAAATTTATTTTTGATGAACACAAAGTAAGATATTTTGAGAAATGTTTGTAACCAAACCGTTCACGAGCACCATTCACTTCCATAGTATTATTTTTTTCCTAATATGGAAGTGAATGGGGCTCATATTGGTTTGGTTACAAACATTCCTCAAAATATCTTAATTCGTGTTCATCAAAACAAAGAAATTTATACAGGTTTGTAACATGAGAGTGAGAAAAGATTCAATTTTTGGGTGAACTATCCCTTTAATTCACAGTCGACTGACTTACGAACTCGAATCATTTCGACAGAATCATTTGAAAAAGAATCGAATCAAAAGGACGATTCATTCGAGGATTGGACAGCACTAAGCTGCCTGGAGAACCATGGCGGTGAAACAAATGACATGGTTGGATAACTAAATCGCACACAGTACAAGAACCGGCGCTCGCCCACTATGAGATGTTCGTGAAGGTAAGAGAAATAGATGAACTGATTGTAGCAAATGTCGTCTTAACTGTTGTTTGAAACTTTAACTTGATCATTCGTTGAAAGTAATGCTGGCTATTGTTCCACGGCGAGTCCCGACCGGAGCAGCTCTCAGTGGGTTTGGTGGGCAGGTTTAACGATGATCGCGGTACTTCTTGATGATTTGAAGAATATTGGTTAGGTATAGATTTTGAGCTTTAGCATCAACTTTAATCGATTTCCGAGAGCTTTGAATCAATACAGAAGGGTCTGCCTGCTAATGACTGTCGGAAAGTTTTTGATCTGAGTTGAAGTTTCTTTGATGGTCATGCGGATGAATGTCGGTTATATTTGAAATAACAGAAAAACCGAACATTTCACGCGCGGGCGCATTTCGCTCGCGTTTAAACGTTTAAAACTATAATCCTTTCAGTTGAGATGTTTACATTGTTTCTTTCTTCGCAGATGAGCGCGGGGATTCCATGCAATGTGTCATAGGAACTAGGAAGAGCTCATGGCATTGTCCGATTAAGGATAAAGGACCGGACCTAAATATTTACATTGAAAGTGGAGCTTTTGAAAGTCCGCAAAAATGATCAAAGCCGAGAGCAAAGGTGAACGCAACTTGAGGAGCGCCTCTCCGCATAGAAACGCTTACAAGTCTGACTTCCACGCCATTAAGTGCTCCTTTGATGGGACCAAAGCCGACAGCGCGACCAAATCTTATGCTAATGGCTCCAGTGACCCCCGGGAGGATACAAGAGGGCGGCCGTGTGGAAACCGGGTGAACAAAATCAAGAATATCTTCCTGCAGATGGACAGTCAGCAGCAGGAGAGTCCGGAGGCCAAACCGGCTCTGAAAACGGATGTTGTATCTCCCGTGTCCCCCGTGTCTAAGTTTCCAGTTAGCACCAGCAAAACCTGCCTCAGCAGTGCTAACAACCAAGAGCCACAAAACACAGACAGAACTCCTCAGGGAGAGGAAGTCGAGATAGATAAAGCTGCCCTTGCGGAGAAATTTTCAGTGACCAGAAAGCTCTTTGAAAGAGGGATAAAAGAGCAGTCCTCCGCGGAGAGGCCAGTGCCCGGCAGAGTTTCTGTTCGGCTTTCCCAGGGGAAGGTGTCTGAAGAGGGGCGTGGGGGCCGGAGATCCTATGGGTCTTCTGAAAGTAGCAGCAATGACAGTGTTGTAAAAAGCCCAACGTCACCTGTGAGGATTGTCCCAGAAAAAAAGAGGGACGTTGAGGACTCAAAGCAGGTCAGTAAATTATCGCTTAACGCGGGTCCTATTTCCAGGCGTTTGGAGAGCTTTGCCACGGATAGTGACAATGAGGACTCGATACAACCCTCAGTTAAAAGCCCTAAGAAAGTGAGCAGTCCCACTAGGGGATCTCTTACGTCACCTCTACGAGGGGTGTCTCAAAAATCCACCTCTCCTGATACTGATCCCATGCACAAATTTGTGGTCCCAAGCTCTGACAGCTCTTCTGAACCCTTATCACCTAAATCAGACCTAATACAATCTTCAGTGATTGATAGTGCTACAGCCAAACCCACAAGCCCTGTTTCTCTAGTATCGTACAAACCGACCTCCCCGACCGGCAGGGAATCGAGCGAGCCGCTCTCTCCAATCAAACGCTCTCCGCCGACCCAACCTGATAGTCCTCAATCGAGGGACCTTAAGACTTCACCCATAACAAACAGTTTTCAGAAGAGGACCAGGAGCTCAGATGAACCCAAAAATGAGAAAATAACTCGAAGCCCATCTAGGGATGTAGCTCCTGAGCAGTCTCAAATGTGCCTGGACGGCACTAAGGCCGGAGTGGTTCGGGCAGAGCTGGTAGTGGTCCAGAATGAGTCTTCGGAAAGTGAGGAGAACG
This sequence comes from Paramisgurnus dabryanus, assembly GCF_030506205.2. Classification (NCBI taxonomy): domain Eukaryota; kingdom Metazoa; phylum Chordata; class Actinopteri; order Cypriniformes; family Cobitidae; genus Paramisgurnus; species Paramisgurnus dabryanus. Next base: position 34,730,583 of record NC_133351.1, read on the forward strand.
AAGAAGAGTTTTTGGAGGATGTTTTTATAGAGGTGAAACAACAAAGGGAACCCAAATCTGAGTTACCAAGAGACGATGTAATTGATGCTCCGAAGATCTTGTCATCTCAGAACGGTACAGAGGAAAAACAGAAGGAGAATGAGGTGTGTTTGACCAAAGAGCTGAAGAAAGAGGAACCAAATGAAGAAAATGATGAAGAAGATATTCAGCATGAAGAGAGTAATTCTCATGAAGATGATGATGATGATGATGATAGTGAGCAAGAAGATCCAGATGAATTTGGAAAAACATCACCTGTCTTTTACAGTTTTGAGAATGCTGCATTTTTGGATGATAACGAAGGAGAAACGGTTCAAAACCAAGAGCAGGATGAGGATGATGAGAATGAAGATGTCTATGAGGAATATGATGAAGTTCCTGGTCTGTCTGAGGAAGAGGATCGGTCTACGAGGAGGAAAATTAGATTCTCCACTGAACCTATTCGGGTAAGCAATGTCATGGCTATGCTATTTTCTTTTAGAATTGTTTTCTTATTTTAGGTTGAAATATCAACCAGACTATTTGTGTGAGTTTCTCTTTTGTCTTAAGTCCACTGTTAGTGCTGTGTGATTTTAACATTTTAGGGAGTTGTTTTGCTTTAAACATCTCCACACTACTGCTAAATGACCCATAATGTGTATTTTATTATTAAGTTGTGAATATTAGCTGAACGTTCAGGGTTTCTGAATAGATATATGAATAGAAATGTGTTTTATCATTTATTACATTCATGCTGAATTGTTGGTGTATGAGCAGTAACACACATGACTGGAGCTCTGAAAAGGATAGATTTGGTGCCATTTCAAGCTCTGTTGGTCCTCCGTATGTGAAGCCTGAGGTCACTACAGATTTGAAATGTTGGGCAACAGAACGACTGGTTACAGAACGTTTGTTTGGGTGGTGAAAAGGGGGGGAATATTTTTAGAAATATTGTTGACATTGTTCTTCGTCAAGGGATGAATGACCTGAAATAAGGATGGCAAATAGATTAGAACAGTATGCTGGCATAGTTTGTTTTAATATTGCAGGGCTCCTCAGAACCGAGAGCCTGTGGATATTTTTTGCCTTCAGAAGACGTATTAGGTTAATCTTAGCCTGCCAAGAACATGTCCAGTTCATATTTCACCCCTAAATCAAATTCAAAAAATACAAAAGTATATTTTGAATAAAAAATTGAGGCTTTTCTGTTTTATTTAAAATCTTTGCATTTGAAATCATTTTAAAAGTGGCAATTAGACTCTTAACAGTAAAAGCAGATTTTGCATGAGGATTAGGGGAAAAATGGACTTTGTTGTTATTTTAAATGATTTTCACAGTATTTCTCCTGCTGCACATCATCTACACACACTGAAGTTTTCACATTCTGACCCGTTTAATGACAATCCGCTCTATGGCGAGCTGCCATGTGTCTATGGTGCTTGTCTGCTCTGCTCTTTTGTCTTGTTATTTTTTCAAACATTGAACTTTGAATATCTGTGAATGTACTTTTAAGTTAATAATTTTCATGTAATGCATTCCTCTACCCTGTAATGCGTCCGCACCTTTGCCGACAATGATCAACAGTTTTTTCCATTTCCACCGGGCTGTTGGAAATGAGTAATAAACAAAGCACTGCCATGGTGGCCGCAAGCTGCCAAAATACCAGCAGGCGCCTGTACCGGAGGCATTCCTCCACCTGAGATGTTATGCCTCCGAATGGTACTGTATGCTTATCCTGCAGTCAAAACAGGTGTGCCGCAAGTGAAATGCATAGCGCTTTATATGTGCAATGCAACTTCAATTTTTAACACTTAAGGAAATGTGAGTGGTACTTTTTCCAAGTAAAATTCATTGCCATGGGGCTTTGCCATGGTATGAGGTATGAGGAGTGGATAAAAAATGTGTGCCCCCAAGTCTCTACATTAAGAGTCTATACTTGGATCTGAAAAACCTGAGGTCTGACCTGAGCAGGTTCGCGTCTAAACGTTTCACGTGTGCCTCGGCCACAGGTCGGGCATAATTTAATCGGCATCGGGTCTTGGGCAATTTGAAATGAATGTGTTTTTGCCGAACAGACCAGAGAAAACCCAAACAAACAAAAAAATCGATTGAAATTAAGTCATGTGGTTGAATGTGTTCGAACAGCCACAGGAGACCGTCTTCTCTCCGACTCTTTATCTAATCGGAGGTACTGAACACAATGTTTTACATCTTTTCTGACTACTGGCACAAACACATGGTGTATAGCGTTATTTTTAGCTTTTCATTGATAAAACTAAAGCGGCTGATCTCCGCAATTTCATTTTGCAAACGTGTGAAAAATGCTTGAACTTATTTCATCAATTGCGCTGAAAATCTGAGAAAGCTCAGCTGTAACATATACATGTAAAAAACACTCCATATAAACTAACCATTACTCCTGCTCGCGTTTAAATGAAAAGGTGCAAAGTAGGGGTGTAACGATTAACCATGCAATTGCGCGTTTTCTCAATTAATGAATTTGAATGAATTACGGTGAAATCCAGGCACATCCGAACGCCAGGGGGGCGCTCCCGTGCAGAAACTCCCTTTGTGCCACAGAAGAAGTAGTATTACAAACGCTAATCCAGGAAATGTCTACAGGAATATTTATATCACTGTTCTTCAAATTGTTTCAGGTATTTTCATGATAATAAACATATTTTAAATGATTTTGTTTAACGAGTGTTGCTTTTTTAAATGCACGTTATAAACCACTCAGACTCATAATGATTTTAGATTGATAAGGACTTTCTACTGATCAAATGCCGTAGTACACGCACAAGCTGTGCATAAAACAAAGAATCGCAGCCTTACGATTCAGAATCGATTTCACACAGGCATTTTTAATGGGACACACGGTTCAATCGTTACATCCCTAGTGCAAAGTACTGACAGGAATGTTCATCTGACAGGAAGTTTCGTTTTATCAGGTATGTGCGTGTACCACATTTTTCCACTGGCAGCACAACTAACATGGCAGGGCATCTCTGGGTTCAAGGTCAGATATTTCATAAAGTCTAGTCTAAAAATGGCATAGCATTTTTTGTGCTTTCAAAAAAAAAGGTAAGAAGCAAATCGTGACCTTAGAATCGAAAATTTGGGTCCAGTCGGCTGGATCAGACTCTGGTCTAATTTTCTCGGGTCTTTCATTAAAAAAGATTTATGCATGTTGGGTTTGGGTAAAAAGTGATTCGGGTCATTTCGGGTCGGGTACATTTCTTTGGACCCGAGACGACCTTTACTCTACATGGCTCAGGTCCCTCTTGCTGCATAATTGTAATGGGATGGGACCATTTTTGAATACCCATTTAGTCTGGTCACTAAGAAAAGCAATATCAAACCTCTTCTCAATCATTCACATCACAAACTGCCTGGAAGGAGCTACATGTTGAAGTTGAATACTGCAGGTTAAGGGTTTGTTTTCCTTTGCTTCTCCTCTGTTTGCGCTCTTATTCCTCTGTGATTGTGAAATGAAGGTGTGTAACTGTGTAAACAGGTCCTGTCCTGGCATGAGTAAGGTATTTTTCTTCATTGTGTTGCACTTGAGTCTTAACATGTTCACGGTGTTGGTAACCATCAGTGTTGCTTCATGTCTGTATAGGGTCAGACATTTGTTTAATACGCTACATATGTGGAGCTCCTGAGGTTCTGTTTATGAGCAGACTTTTTTGGTGAATTGTACATAAAAAGTAAAAACTATGAAAAAGTCTTCATCTGATAAGGTTGAGGTGACATTCAAGCAGGAAGCAAAAGCTCCTCTACCATAGGGGTGAATGAGATTATATCTTCTGGTTGTAGTTTATGAGGTATGTGTTGTAACTGGCATACATAGTTCAGTGTAATACAAGATTGTCATTGGACAGGAATGAAATCAGCTGTAGATGATTTGTTTTGATGGGGAAATGTGGTATGTTTCATTTTATGCAAATGAGGCGTGAAGGACAAATGTAAAGTCTCGTTTCAGTATTTTACTCGATGAAACGCACAATGAGGTTTTTCCAGAAAAGTTTTGGTGAATAAAGAAGCTGTTAAAAACTTGGGTTGTGAATAGGACATGAGATCTAAAATCAGTCTGGTAATTAATCTATTTCCCACGCAGCTTGTTTTCAAACACATCAAATTAAACAGGCCATGTATAAAAACAGACATTTCTCCAGCGGTTCACACAGTCCTCTCTAGCCAACATCAACACACAGCAGACGGTCTGGTCAATGATCTCTGGACCACTGTCAAAATTCATCGGTCGATTTTTGGAAATCTTTGTGTTATGATCTGGGATGAGTCTGTTATGGCCTCATTGAAAAATATAGTGATTCCTATTAGCAATAGCATCTGTCTGTTGTCTGTCATATTCAGGAAAGTATATTTGGAGCTTTCCAGTATAGGGGAGAGCGGAGCACAAAGTAATGCTATTTGGCTTTGACATTCAAAAAATATTTAAGTAAGATTAATCAACACACACATCTCTGTTACAAATGAACACTTAAAGTTTGTTTGTGCGACCTACCGTTATCGTACAATGTTCGTACTTCTGTAAATAATTACAACTCACCCCATAGGTGGGGTTCATTGTAACAAACAGGTTTTTTGTAACACCTGCTAAAATATTTATTTAAACACAAATAATTCAATCAAATTTTGTTTTTTGTCTATATACTAAAGGTTGATATTGTTTATATATCTGCCTATAATAGATAGATGTCCATGTCCACACATTCATCCATCTATGATCCTTCATCTAAACATCATTGTATGCATCAATGCATAGAAATAGATTTTTTTTAAATGGCTGCACAATTAGGACAAAAAAACATTATAGTGAGTTATTTCCCCTGATATTATATTAACAGTTATCATTTTGATAAATAGTATTTACATGGTTTTCATTTCATTTATCATCGTATACCTGAGACTTAATTATAACACTGTGTGACAACTAACCATGCTGTGTAAAAATTAGGGGTGTGACAACGAGATCTCGTGCGATGAGATCTCGCGAGATTGAATATGTTTCGCGAGATTAAATGTGTCTCACGAGATTTCTTGTGGAGGTGAAACGCTGGCCGTTTCTCAAATAAAAGACTGCATCCTTCGGAGGTCGCATTTTTAAACTGCATTTATTTAATAGACTTTCTTATTAGAGAATATTAACAATTATAAAGTTTACTAATTATAAAGTTAATTGCAACTTGTTGTAATATGCTCACAACTTGCGAATGTAATGCTGATATAAATAACTGAAATGAACCTTGATGATGTACTGTATGCAGCCTGCATATGCGACCTCCAGAGGATGCAGCTTTCTGTTTGAACCTTTTACAGTGCCTGCATTATATTTGTCTTTTACAGCGTTTGCTTTTTTGTTTGGGTTTCCAATAATGTTCGTTTGTGAACTCGTGTGAAGTCTGAGACGCGTTGTGTTTGTCTGTTGATCAGTGTCAGATGTGAAGTCTCAGCAGATTAAACCCTCACACAGAGTTTACATGATTTAATGTCTGCATGTTCTTGCTCAAAAATGATGGTGGTTGTATCATTTCTATTGTAAAGAAATTGACACATATTAAATATTCAAATGGGTTTAAACATTGTTTGGCTAAAAATAAGCGTTTCTCTCCATCTAAAGTGAAAGTGAAAGTGAAGATAGCGTCCGCGAGACGAGTCCACTATCGCCCCCTGCAGGCATTTGTTATAATACATACATAATGCTTTTTATTCATAGGACACAAATGTAATGTATTTGTTAATGTAATGTAACTTGGTTTTAATACTTTATTTGAACCAATTATTGTTGCATCTTCGTTATTATGTAATTTTAAATGCTACTGCTCACTTGGGTCTATTTTTATTACCCCAAAATAACAAATTACTTCATTATCAGTTAGCAAAATAATTGTTAGGGCCAGTCCTTGATTAGTTAAAACTTCAAAAAATAATGTGATTTCAGTTTCTTATTCATTTATTTTATCATTGAGGATTTCTTAAAAAGTGTAAAAATATCGTCTCGTTCTCGTGAACCCAATCTCGTGTCTCGTCTCGTGGATTAAGTGTCTCGTCACACCCCTAGTAAAAAATTTTTCAATCCCATCTATCAGTTACTATGATTTGATGATATGTTTAGAAATGGTGTTATGGTTTAGGTAACAAGACCGTGATTAAAGTAATATAAGATTGGATTGGGTGACTTACAAACTCAACTCAGAAATGGAAAAAAAACATAAGACGAAGAAATTTACTTTGATGCCTCCAAAACACTCTTTGTTCAATATCTTAACCAAAACGCATGAAAACTTTTCACAAATTCACTGGAGATCTTCTGACAGTAAGAGAAAAAGACCAAAAGCACAGATTGGCCCTGTAGAAATATGGAAAGTAGCCGCGTTAAGGGCCGGGGAATACTTTTTTGTGTCCAGCTTGTGCGCGCGGTCCAGCTTTTGCGCGCATCCGCATAGCTTACAAAGTACGTCTTCGACGCGTACGCAATACAAATGATTTCTTATTTAAATCATTACTCTACCAGACCATCAGGGCAGCACTGATTCGCAACATTTACAGTACATTAAAACATTAAGATAGAAAGTAGCGGATCCACTATTGCAAACAAAGTTTAGAACAAACAACAAGAAAACTATTAACAGGAATCAAACGTTATCGTGACTAAATGCTCCACAGCTTTCTGTTCTTGGAAAAAGTAAAAGAAGAAAAGACGATAGTGTATGTGTGTGCAAATGCTGTCTATTGCCTTTGTATTATTGTTTATAGTGGAGTGTCCTTTCTCAATATTTTCACGTGCATGCGCTGTTGTTGCTGTTGTAAAATGTGGTCTCAAATTTTGGGCTGCGTGTGGACGACCACGGACCCTCCTGATGAAGAAAATGACGTCATGTGGATGCCGTTCATACGCCCCTAATATACTTCCGGCTTTAAAGTTCAGGGCCTGCATTAGTTTGTGCCCCGGTCACCCCTACTGATTAATAAAGTTTATAATCTGGGCTGAAAACATGGTAACATAGTAATCTGGGGCCGGATTCACAAAACATTCTTAAGAAGAAAAATCTTCTTAACTGCCATTTTTATCTTAAATTCAAGCTTAAGAAAAAAGTTAAGAATATTTTGTATTCTCAAAAAAGCTTCTTAAGAAAGTTCTTATTTTTTTCCTTAAGTATGTTCTTAAGAAAAAACTTAAGAAGAATTCCAATTCTCGAAAAATAAACTGTCTTAAATAACATCTTAAAGTTAGGATAACCTTACAGTAGTCTTAAATCTCAAAATGTAAGATGTTTTATAAGTTAATGTGATTGTTTTAAATGTGACATGTTGTATTTTGTAGTCTGAAATGGCAATTTTATCAGTTTACTTCACATAGATTAGTTTAAAGAGGAATTCAACACTCATATAATGAAGTTTAATAGCTTACTCAGTAATATGTCATACAACACAAATAAGTATTAGTGATAATATTAGCAAACATGTAACTTCCTCCGTAATAGCCTATTCATTATGAAATTACTTAACAGCTTAAAGTCGCTCTAAGCGGGAGGCGGACCGGTAATCGCTCCGTCATGTGAGTCGAGGGCTCCGAAACTGCGGGCACGCTTGACCCTCCGCGTCCGTCTCTTGACGCGTGAGCGCGGGTCGCGGGAGACGAAAGCATTGAGCACGGAGAGTGAAGCACGCACACTCAGAGCGCTCGGCCCGCATGACGGACCGATTGGGACATTATGGATTTATATTTACGCACCGCACCGCCTTAATACTAGCTGACCTCTGTTACAACAGCGAATAACATCCTGTGGTAGTCTTAATGCATCACTCGTTTGTATCGCGTTAATGATCGCAAGGTAGCCTAGTCAAAAGATTAATGGATAAATTTATTGTTACCTCATTAGCAGGGTATAATTCATTTAAAGCTTGTCATTTTATTCTTAAGACACACATTTAAGATATTCTTAAGAAAAAAATTGAGAACTTCTTAAGAAATGTTTGAGAATTGCACTTAGGAACATTCTTACGCACTTCTTATAATTTATCTTAAGAACTTTCTTATTTTTTGTCTTAAGAATGTTTTCGTGAATCCGGCCCCTGTTTCTTTCTGTGTTTTTTTGTGTAATGTATTCATATTTTGTCAGTGTAATTCAAGGCTCTCAGTCTCAGACAGAATACCCACAGGCTGTTTATACACCGTCTGAGCTTTCTCAATATTGCATACTGACTCACAAAATTTACCTAATTTCCAGGAGTTTGGGTGTGCAAGGTTTTTATCAGTAGTCTGGGCAACAAAGCTGATTAAATTCCCAGGCAGCTACTATGAGTGCTTGCAAAAAATGTGAAGAAATCTGTGAGGTTTATTACATGGATGCTTTAATATATATAAGAGACATTGAGCAGAATATAACAAAGCAATATTTTGGAGCACACCTGTCTTTTAACAGCTATGCCATACATGTCTCATAAGTAAGATATTTTGTATAGGCAGCCGGTTGTTATTGCATAATAAACCCAAGGTAATCAGAAACCAGACGTGAAGCACCTAATGCATGGTTACTTGAGTAAATATATATGATATATTATATCTATTAGCTCATATGTAAGAAATGCAAACCTTCCGTGAGGAAAGAAACATTTCCTGTTGGCTTTAAGCCAAGGCGTTCAAACAAGATGAACATGCAATTTGGTTTAATCATTTATAAGTATAATCTCATATGTTATATAAGTAGGCATATTTATAAATAAATTATTTACTGAGCTTGTTATCAGTTTCAGGCAGTTGTTATCTGGGAAGAACAAACCATAGAATGCTGCCCTGACCAATCAGAATCAAGCATTTCAGAACAGTGTGTTATAATGATTAAATAGTACTATACGTGGAACTATATAAAATGTGAATTGTAGCTTATGACTTTATGGCTTTATTTACACTGCAAGTCTTAATGCATGATCCGATCTTTTGAGCATATTTGTGTTTACAGTAAACTCCCACAAATGTATATGGTAGTTGCTGTGAGTGCCACAATTTGTGCTTGAGGTTTAGATCAACTTAAAGGCCCCATGAAAGAAAACTTTTTCTTTTAGTATAAATGCATTAGGCTAAAGAATATACGGTATATAAATTGGTATGTTCCAGAACACTGTCAAAATTTGCATACAGAAGATATAGACATTCAAAACTTTAATTCACAGTTTTGCCTGTGCACTAAAAATCTAGAATTTTATGATCATTCTACATTTCAGCTTGTCATCAAATGTCCTGTCCAATCAAATGCTCTCTAGACGCTACAGCATCCTGCCCCCTACATTGGGAACCTCCAAATGATTCAGACAGTAGCTGGGTATCTCGCTTGAGGTGGTTTTTGAAAAAGAGTAAATGTGAATAATTGGAGAAAAAATTTATACTGATGTAGTGAACATTAAACCTACATGATTGACCTTCTAGCTGTTTCCGCTGACATTGTCTTTACCATATATGGGGATCGACATTGTGGTAATGCCCTTGCTGCTAGTGCCTGCATTAAAAAGTGTGCATTTCTTCTTTTGTGCACATCATTTAGTTTACTGTTGGTTACTAATACCATCGTTATTTGCTCAAACAACTTAAAAGAAATGCACCTTATTCCTGTTTTTGTGTGTGTGTGTGTGTGTGTTTTTGCGAATTTTGAAAGATTTGCTTCACGTTAGTGTAATGCGAGCCACTACAAAGCTTAAGCGTACCGCACCCTGGTACGGAGCGATCACACTTGCCAAACGAATCTTACTTTGGGGTCAAACGTGTTCAGGTACGGCAGACGTAATATGAGTATACTACTTTTTTGTGTGCTGAACAGTTACCTAGATGTCAAGGGGAATCGGATATATATGTGTTTATGCAGAAGTCGGATGTCCACATATCGAAATTGTATTTGGAATTAGCTCAGATCAAATGTGGAAGAAATTGAGGCTTGTTAAGTTTTTAGTGTTGCACATGTGCAGCAATATCTGATACAAAGATGTGAGTAAAAAATCTGATTTTTTCGTGGCAGTGTAAACACAAACTATGTGTTTCTTCCATTTAAATGGGCATTTTTAGCTATAGTGTGGAGTATATTAAAAACAAACCACAAGTTTCAAAGAGGAAGAGATGGACTGGTATATTACAAGCCACTAGAGCGAGTCTCACAGTAACCGGAGACAGTAATCCTGTAGAGGAAGAGAGAGACACTTTGTTCTGTAGACAGACTTGAATAACTCTCTTGATCAATGTTTAAGCCACTGATGTTATTAGAAGTAAGTAAGAGCAATAATAACACAAGTTAACTTTTTACAGCAAAGAAAGTAAAAGGAATGATTACGGCCTTACTGTTTCTGTCTGACTCTGAGCTGAGCAGGTTGTTTGCTTGATGTGTATGACTTTAGTGTGTTGTTGGTTGTCAGGGCATTGATATGCGGTTGCTTGGACCTTTTGAGTGTTTCTAGTGCATTGCTGTGTGGTTTCTTTTGCATTGCTCAATGGTTGCTGGGGTTTTCTGAGAGGTTGTCTGGTGGTTGTTAAAGGTGCAGTAGAACGTAAAACTGTATTTATCTAAACATAGATGAATAATATGAGCTCTGTGCATGACCTATTGTGAGCCTCAAACATGATTGTTTCCTTCTTCTTATGTCAACCTTGTCCATGCAAAAAACACCAATCTCAACATAACACAGACTGGGACGTTACAGTGGAGATGTACGCCCGAACATTAAATTACACATTCAATTAATTCGGTTGTGACTAAGTTAACGCTATATGCTAGTAAATGGTATATGCTAGTTTTTAGGCTGAAATTTTACTATTGATGTTACAGTTACGTTTTGCAGGTTCATATTGAAAAAAACCACGCAAACTTGCCACTCAGAAACATCCATTAACAATCTTAGAAGAATTGATTATTCCTCAAATTCTGTATCTTCATCTAATACGGACTCAAACATAAGATCTGTTTACACGCACACAGAGCTACTGAAGGAGCTGCTCTGTAAAACAGCCAATCAGAGCAGAGCTCAACATTATTATTCATGACCCTTTCTAGGACTGGACAATAGTTCAATATCAATATAATTTGGGGTTTATTTTTTTAATAACGGTGATATGGCTTCTGAACACATTTCCGGTATTTCTATAAACATTACAGCGTCCCATGGCCGTTTGCATGTCACGTCTAAAAATGTGTCAAACGCCGGTCAATGCGTTTCTTCCTTCAGAGCGCTTGGCGTCTTTGGCAGCTAAGCAACCATGAGCCGCGCATTCCGGAAAACGTAACGCCTGATCGGATTTAAATAGCTCATCTGTGCCTCGCGTCAAATCATATTATTGTTATTATGCGATCAATGAATCTGGTGTTCGCCCAAAGAAGAACTGTCACCCAGAATACGAGAAGGAGGTACGGGGTTAGTTCGCCTCAAGTCACAGCTTTTAATGGTGACACCATATAGGGAGGGAGAACGAGAGATGTGATGCAACACAAACTGAACTATGGATGAGAAAAATCAGGTTCACGTGTTAAAAAAGGGGAAAGAAACGTGCAATAGATAAAAGTATGTAGGCAGCTATTGGTCTCCTATTGGTATATGATGTAGTATGGTCGTATCTAATATACATTATGATTAAATAGCCTACTACCATTCAAAAGTTTTAGGGTCACTTTCACTTAGGCTATTAAATAATATTTTTCCACATATTACTATAATAGTAAATTGATCAAATCTATGGAACTATGAAATTTTATACTGTGACTGAAGAATTTGTGACTAAAATGATCCATTAGTTTGAGACCCCTGCATTACAGCATTTATCACTGACTGACATTCAGATGAACCTTATTAATATTAAAGGTGAGCCCTAAAGTCTGGTTATTTTTTACAGTGAGTTTACATTTAATTTTGTATGAAGGCCAAATACAAATAAAAAATGAAAATCTATTTATACCATTTTTATTTTTGTAAATATGATTTAGTTTTGTAGGAGGAGGCTTCATAGACTTGGTAAATTCATTTGTTTAGATGTTTGTATGTACAGACATTCGTTTTGGGCATTCTTTGCAAGTTATCTAAAGGCTTTTTTAACATTCATATCCGTTATCCGATTTATACCGTATTGAACGAAATGAAAAAGTATCCCGGCAATAACATTTTTGGTAAAGATCAAGTAAAATTTAACCACAACAAGGCGCTAAAAAAGTAAAAAGCGTCTCTCTCACTTGCCCCGGGCCATTGGGCAGTCCCTTATGATGAGCCCTGACTGATTTAGTGAGTGGTCTGGGTCATGGTTTTGGAGTTATTCAAATAGCACATTAAGTTCAAGGTTCCCATGTAATAAAATTGAGAAAAGACATTTTATAAATATATGTTTTGCCACTGGCAATTTCAGAATTGCTTTATTTTCATTCTGTCTCATGTGAATTTAATTTCACACTGAGCTCTGTTCTCTGTTGAACAGCTGAAGTATTTAATAGTAAATTGCAGAGAGTATTAGTTACTAAAGTGATGACACCTTACTATGGTAATGACAGGTGAGGGTATACAACTGTGTGTGTGTGTGTGTGTGTGTGTGTGTGTGTGTGTGTGTGTGTGTGTGTGTGTGTGTGTGTGTGTGTGTGTGTGTGTGTGTGTGCGTGTGTGTGTGTGTGTGTGTGTGTGTGTGTGTGTGTGTGTGTGTGTGTGTGTGTGTGTGTGTGTGTGTGTGTGTGTGCGCGTGTGCATTACTGTAACTATAGCTGCTGGCATCTGAAAAACACAAATAGAAGCAGTGGTTTCATGTGATGATTATTAAAACATTTGTTGGTGATGTGTAATTTGTAGTTATGGTAAGATAAGAGATTATGGTAAGAGATTCTCTCTCTCCCCTTTTGCTTGCGCTCTCTCTCTCTCTCTCTCTCTCTCTCTCTCTCTCTCTCTCTCTCTCTCTCTCTCTCTCTCTCTCTGTCTCTCTCTCTCTCTCTCTCTCTCTCTCTCTCTCTCTCTCTCTCTCTCTCTCTCTCTCTCTCTCTCTCTCTCTCTCTCTCTCTCTCTCTCTCTCTCTCTCTCTCTCACTCCCTCTCTCTCCCTCTCAAGGGTTTTCTGAGTGGTTGCTAGGACTTTACTAAGACCTTATCCACACTACTACATTTCATTTAAAAACACATATTTTCTCTCAGTTTTGTTTCTCCAAAGTGGATAAATGTGAAATCGATGTTTTCATGTTATAGTGTATGTAGTTTTTAGTCATGTTGTGACCAAGCGTGCCACAGAAGCCCTGAAAACTGAAGCCAAAACATCTCGATCGCCCCCCAGTGACTGTTCCCAGTATAGGTCATAAACCCCACCTCCCCCATGTTATTCAATGGGACTTGAGACTAGGGATGTAACGATTATCCGTGCAAATGCGCGTTTTCTCAATGAATGAATTTGAATGAATTACCGTGAAATCCCGGCACATCTGAACACCAGGGGGCGCTCTCATGCAGAAACTCCCTTTGTGCCACAGAAGAAGCAGCATTACAAACGCTATTCCAGGAAATGTCTAGGAATATTTATATCGCTGTTCTTCAAATTGTTTCAGGTATTTTCATGATAATAAAGAATATTTTGAATGATTTTGTTTAACGAGTGTTGCTTTTTTAAATGCACGTTATAAACGACTCCGACTCATAATTATTTTAGATTGATAAGGACTTCCTACTGATCAAATGCCTTAGTACACGCACAAGCTGTGCATAAAACAGTGTGTGTATTTACTGTGTGTGACACTTCAGCAATATATGTTTTACATTGATTCATGAGCACAGATCTCAACAAAATAAACAGGGTAAAGATGGGAAAGGGTGGCATGCAGAGTTTGCAGGTAGTGTAGGTAGACTTATACATGTGAAAAGAGAGACGACTGATGTAACCAGAATCAGATCACTTACTGTCTCTCTCTGTCTCTGTTTATTTTATCTGCACTCACATCTCCTGTTATATTTAGTAACACAAGGTGTGCTCTTCCTGTTTACTGTATGTTGGTTATGAATTGTGTGCTCTTGGCGGTGTATTAGTAGTGTTTGTATGATTTCAGGAGGAACCACACCTTTCATACACCCCACCTCTCATTAGACAATCCTCAAAGCTACACAAAAGCTTGACACACTTAAATGAGGACATGCCAAGAGACTGTTGTTTTCATGTAGATCTTAAGCTAGTCAAAGACAAAAACACTAACTTATTAAAATCTTTTTTTAATAATTGTTCTCAGTGAGGATGTCCCAAAGAGAGGTTTTGTCAAATTTAGTTACAAATTTGTAAACCATGTATATTGTAGGAGTTTATACAGACATGCACAGGGGTGTGGTGTTAACATACTGTACTTGACATGAAGCCAAAACTGAAGTTCTCACCTGATCATATTAAAATAAAAAGTATGCTTGGATTCATACTTCAGCATGTTTATAATTTCTTAACATAAAATAAGAAAATGAGCACAGCCCTTCTTTAAGTCATGGTCCTGGGTAAATGAATGAATGAATGGACATAAAATATTAGTTTATACTTTTAACTTCAAATGAAAATGTTTAGATATGATAATTACTATAAGACACGTTTGGCCACTTGAGGATCATGGAGATTAGTGTAACTGACCTGAGAACAGTGCTGAGGTGGAATGTGTCTGATGCTACTGTATGCAGAAGTGTGCCACACCTCTATTCATATTGTTAAAAATAAGGTTGAAGCAAGGTTGATTCTGTCCCAGTACAACAAAAATCCAAGAAAGTGTCATCTGCAAACAAATGTTGACACAGCCATCTTTTATCTGTAAACATACTGGGAACTATATTCTCAGAAGGCGAAGCACTGCTACTTGGGCGGAGTGATTTGCTCGCAGCACCCAAGAAGCGCCCTGGTGAGGAGCAGAGAGTTCGGTCAGAGTTGTGCAAATCACTCCGCCCAATTAGCAGTGCTTCGCCTTCTGAGAATATAGTTCCCAGTATGTTTACGGTAACGGTTAAAAGATGGCTGTGTCTCAAATGACCTTGTTATTTGTACACGGTGTGACTATACAAATCACAACACATAAATAGGAAAATGTTCACGTTATTTTGTCACTTATTGGGAGCAGTTTGCTACCTGGAGCCATTCACTTCCAGTCTTTGTGCTAAGCTAAGCTAGCAGGAGCTGCGTCCGTCTAAGTTAGAGCACGCACGGAGATGAGAAAGGTATGCATGGACTTATCTAAAACTGGGGGATACAGTGAATAAGCTAAATTCCCAAAATCTGGGCGTGGTCCTTTAAGTCTTATTAGGTTTAATTAGGGCTGTAACGATGATTTGTGTGTCCCATTCAACAATTAAAGGATTAGTCAATTTTCTTAAAAAAAAATACAGATATTTTACTTACCACCATGTCATCCAAAATGTTGATGTCTTTCTTTGTTCAGGCAAGAAGAAATTATGTTTTTTGAGGAAAACATTGCAGAAGTTTTTTCATTTTAATGGACTTGAATGGACCCCAACACTTAACACTTAACTCAACACTTAACAGTTTTTTTTCAAAGGAGTCTGAAAGGACTCTAAACGATCCCAAACGAGGCATAAGGGTCTTATCTAGCGAAACGATTGTAAATTTTGACAATGAAAAAAATGCACTTTTAAACCACATCTTCTCGTCTCTCTCCGGTCCTGTAACGCGCCACATAAATGTGAAGTGACGTAGAAAGGTCACATGTTACATATATGAAACACACATTTGCGGACCATTTTAAACAATAAACTGACGCAAAGACATTAATTAGTATCATTCCACATACAACAACATCGGAACGATCCTCTTTCTCCACACTTGTAAACACTGGGGCGTAGTTTTGCATACGTCCTCCGTGACCTCTTGAAGTGATGACGTATTGCGTGAGGTCGTGCTGGTGCATCACAGGACCGGACCAAGACGAGAATTTGTGGTTTAAAAGTGCATATTTTTTATTTTTCTTGTCAAAAATGACAATTGTTTCGCTTGATAAGACCCTTATGCTTCATTTGGGAGTGTTTAGAGTCCTTTGAACTCCGTTGAAAAAAACTGTTAAGTGTTGGGGTCCATTAAAATGAGAAAAATCCTGGAATGTTTTCCTCAAAAAACATTATTTCTTCTCGACTTAAGAAAGAAAGACATCAACATTTTGGATGACATGTTGGTGAGTAAATTGTTTTTTTTTTTTTTTTGAAAATGGACTAATCCTTTAAGTCTACCTTTGTGTTAGACTTGTGAATGTGAAGCAGATGTATTAATTTACCCACATTTTAAATATTAGGGCACCACATAAACAGTGTATTGTGGCCAAACATTAAGTCATTGATGTTCAGCATATACTGACCATTATTTTGTTCAAAACTCTCTTGTGAAGAACACAGAAGTATAGAAAAATTTCATTTATCATCTCCTTATCAACCACTTGGACGTGAAGACACCGACATTGCATGAAAGCCTTCTACCATGACGGTCTTATAGCAATACATTGGTAATCACCCACAAGGTTTGCAAACGTTTGCATGGGCTCTTCACATTTACCTTACATCAAATGTCTGAGACGATGAGGATGAGAGAGGAAGAGCGTTACAGTCAGCTGTGCGAATGTTTGTGTAACTGAAGCAGGTGTGAACAGCACAGTGCAGATCATCAGGGATGAATGATCCAGTTTCAGTAAAGAAAGGGAACATTGTTTGAATTGCTGGGGTCGTCCATGGCAACAGGAAGGCTGGAAAGAAAGAGAAAGAGAGAAAAAGAGGCCATGTGTAACCACAGAGCAGTATGAGGTCAATGCAGGCCTGCCATTCATCACATGGACAAACACTGTGATGGATTTTCTACAGCTTATTACTGACCAGTTATTTCACTCTCTCTCTCTGTCTCTCTCGTGATTTTTCTAGATGGTTTTTCAGTCTGTGAATGGGTTCATGTAGATTCTTGTGGTGACTGAAAGATTTTAAACAACAATAAGCAACTTGGCAGTGGGAAACCTTATTCTTTCTCTAAAAGGTCTTGATAACTTACACAGTTTTGCTTTAGTAGGGGAGTGCAGACAGAACCATAACACAATTTGGGTTTGGCTCAATCATTCAAACTCCGTAACCTAAAGCTGTTAAACTAAATGTAAGAAAAGAAGGAATTTTTGCTGAAACCATGCAGAGAACACACGCTTTATCTGTCAATCAAATGTGTGTGAAAGTTGCGTTGGTTGCATCGTTATATGTCCATGATTCTGAATGTTAACAAGTATGGGCGGGGGTTGAAATAAACATTGCGGGAGGGAAACAGATAGGTTTGCGAGAACGGGTGGTAATGGTCAGAAATTCAGCAGGAGCGGAATTAGGAAAACAGCCCCACACAGGGCTCTACTTTACTTTATTGTCTTGGGTTACTTGTACTAATAAATATGCCTCATCGTCTGTCTAAACAAAACTGCTTGATGCTTTTATTGTCTTAATTGTTTATATTTATCAGTGTTTCCCATAGATCGGAAATTTACTTGTGGTGGTAGCCGGTGAAAAGGGCAATCATTGCCCACCGACAAAAAAATGATCTAACTTTACTATACGACAAAGAACTAATAATGTGTGACACAACACAATACTTTGATTTACATTATAGTTTGTTAATCCAACCACCCCAAACTCTCTTTGCCATGAACAAAGCTGACACTGTTTGTCAAAGCACCACAAAAATACTGTTTTTGCACTGATATATGAAGCAATTAGATGACCCCTTTTAGTATATTAATGATAGACAGTGCAGGTCTATAGATTATAAATGTGACTGGTGTTATAATGGTTATTATTTCTATTAGATAGAGCAGAAGCAGGGAAAGTGCCTCTCTTTCTATTTCTCTCTCTCTTCTCTCTTGAGAAACAGAGAGCATGTGAACACACACCGAACTCATCAGGTCGCACACAAAATGTCATTATTAAAGAGCGTCATCATCACGGAAGAACAAAAAAGACAAAATTTGATGCCAGATATACTTGGGCGCTTGTTAATATACCTGGACGGCACGCCCAAGTAAAGTCAATGTGTGGGAAACACTGTTTATCGCTTTGCAGAAGAATTTGAAGTGCACAGGCGTGTAGTGTTTCTTTACAAAGTAACATCGCCATCTACTGATCTGATATACTTAATACAGGGGATTTAGTCTTCCTTTACAGATTTGTGTTAAGACCGATCTTGTTGACCGCATTGTAGTGCTTTATTCAAATTTTAAGCACAACAACACGTGTGCACCAATGAAACGGTCTATAGTAGGGCTGTCACTTTTTATTCGATATTCGAATATGCATTCGAACATGACGTGAAATATCCGTATTCGAACTATAAATTAACCATCCGGTTTTTAAAATGCCATGTTTAGGGCATTTCTTACAGTAACACCTCGTAATAGGAAGGAGGCTGAGAGTGAGACCGACGACTGCAACTGTGCGCAAGAGAGGGAATCAAATTGAAACCTAATGTGCATGTCAAGATAGAATTATAGTTTGTATATAAAATGACACATTGTTTATAGTGTTAAATATTATAGCAGAATAAAAGCTTGTGTTAATACGTTCGCATTATGAAATTAGCATGTATGAAGATCATGTGTTGACCTTCGCGCGTCACATAGACGACAGATTCAAGAGAGATCTGCTTAACTCAGTGGTAAGTTTAATTTCATCTTAAATATCAAATGGTTTGCGATCTCAATCATTAAAAACGGACAATCAAACAGCACGCGCAGAGATAATGCACTTGTCAATGAAGGCTCACAAACGCGCGGGATAGGCTATGTATGTGTGCTTGTTGTCAATGAGATTTCTTCTCACAAACACACTCAAGTTCATGATATGTTTGCTTGTCAATGAGGGGCATTAAATCCGCGGAATTCCGCAGAGTTTTCCGCCGAAATCTGCGAGCGCGGATTTCGTTTGGGCTTGGCTGTATGCCTATATATATCCTGCTACTGTTTAAGTTGTCACCTGTTCTGAGTTGTTGTTATTCATAAGTTGATAACCTGCTGTTTTAAACATTTAAGTAAAAAAATTATGCAGATAGCCCTGTTTATGACTGTCACTCTTAATAAATTGAATCTCCATTACGTTTTTGAATTAGCGTTCCAGTGTTTACAAGTGTGAAGAAAGAGGACCGTTCTGACGTTGTTGTATGTTGAATGATGCTAATTAATCCCTAATCCCTTCATTTCGATGGTATCTTTGTTTCCCCTAAAAACATCTAAACATCCCTAAACAAAACAGAAGTGCTTATTTAAAACATGATTTGTGCTGTGTAACAGGTGACTTTAGCCTACTGATCTTTTCTGTAAAATGTGCTCTTCACCTATCAGACTGTTGTTTAGATGAAATACTGTGAAGGAATGTGTGTTTCCTGCCCTGCTGTTTGCAATAGCTGAATCTACAAATGTTATTGCACAAAGTCGTGTTTCACTCGGGTTGTGTGCATGTTTGACTCACCAGCAGTAAAAATTTTAATGTAATAAATTAAATGTACCAGCAGCTGCAAAATAATGTCTCTCTTAAACGCCACCAACAACTGAATGACTCTTGAGATCAGATTTATGGACTTTGTTCCAATCTTTCTAACAAATGATTCACTACGTCTGTCAAAGAGGTTACTGAATTAACATCCAGTGGTATCCTTGTTACAGTTTGTGTATGAGCACATGAACTGTGAACACAATATGACATGTGGTTTGTGAGATATAAATCAATATAATTACTGAATAGTTGGCCATATGACGACTCTATGACTAGTTAAAGATGCTGTAAAATGGAAAATTTTATTTACCTAGACATAGATAATTAATTTGAGCTCTTTACATAATAATGACATTATCATGAGCCTCAAACGCGATTGTTTCCTCCTCCTTATCTAAACCTTGTGCTTGCAAAAGACCACTGGAAAACAGACCAATCTCAACATAACACCAACTGTGACATCACAGACGAGATGAATGCCCCCAACATTGTTACACATTAAATTAAGTACAATGTTGTTACAATGATAAAAACAAAGTTCTGACTGCTGAGATAGTGTTATATGCTTATGTTTAGGCTGAAGTTCTACTATTGACGTTACAGTAACGTTTTGCAAAAAACATAAACTTACCACTCAGAAACTTCCATTAACAATCTCCAAACAATTGATTATTCCTCAAAATGTATCTTCGTCTGATACAGAATCAAACTTAAGGTCTGTTTACACACACACAGAGCTACCGAAGGACTTGCTCTGAGAAACAGCCAATCAGAGCAGAGCTTAACATTATTATTCATAACCCTTTCAAATAAGGTAATAATAGACCATTTCACACAAAAGGCAAATCCTAGGGTTGTAAATGGACATGGATGACCATCTCTGGATAATTTAAAAGCCACAAACCTTCTGTGTAGATATAAGAGAACAATTTAACAGATTATTTCAATGCATTCTTTGGCACCTTTAAAGTTGCACATTTATTTACTACATTACCAAACATTGTCTTGTTGGTATGTAGTTAAGAGGTGGAGATGGGGTTGTGGTTGTGAGGGGATTCCCCTGCAAACATAAATCCTGGAAAAATTGGGAGTAAAGTTAGTCTTGTGGTTAAGAGAGGTGTGTGTGTGGGGGAGTGGCGGAGGAGATATGTTCATGGTTAGGAAGCTGAATTTTTTTGACTACCTACATTTTTTTATCCCTTCTTCAATGTCTTACTCACACTGACTTTTCTCGGAATTATTTTCGACACATCTTAAAGGAGCGGTGAATCAAGAAATACATTTTAACTTGAGCTTTGGTTATAGAAGAGGTCATCGTAGTTGAACGAACATCCTGTAAGTTTTAACTGTTCTTGATACCAAGCCCAGAAAACACCAGGTTCTGGAATGTACCAATCTATGACCTAGTCGTGATTTTAAACACCATTTGCAAAGAAGAATGGTAACGACTATTTTTGTAGCCCTGCCCACAGGTTCGCGTGTAGGGAAGTTAACAGGTGGCACGAGGCAAACCGCATGCAGCGTCCAAGCAGCAAACATGCCTTTAAAGATTACCAATACGTATGCTATAATTGAGACAAATTTGCCCCAATTGTCAACAGTGAACAGTGGTCACAGCATTGATTTTTATTTTCGTGGCTGATTATGTGAATGGTGTGTTTCTGAAATGTCATTGAAACTCTTGCTTATGTTTGTTGCTGCATCTTCACCACTAGAAGTCAGTAAACCCAAGACCAGCACTGTGATGTAAACCTAAAACTACAGATTACACCTTTAGAAATGTAAAAATATTATAAGTGTTCATTGGCATTTGGACCCACATTAGCTTTCTTCTGGTCAGATGTGATTTTAAACTTGTGTATCTGTGCTGAGTTTTCAGTTTTATAAGCATGATGTAGATGTTTGAAATTCAGTTACTCTTCAGTTTATCGAGTCAGCATTTTTAATTGAAACCACAACTCTCAGTCGTATAAACCTAAATTACTTTGGAAGACTTAATGTTCTTTCCCCTAAATCTGCAGATCTGTAGTTTAAGGAAACCCTCTAAACCTCCACAGTAATAAACAAGCGGTTAGTGATGATGCTATCTGACCTCGGTCTCTCTCTCTCCATGTCCTTATAAAGTTCTCAGTGATTAAATGAACAAATCTAAATGTCTGCCTATGAAAACTTTACAAAACTTACATGAGTGTTTTTAACCATTGTTTTTATTGATATGTAGTTGCTCAAGATCTGACATGTTTCAGGTAGTTAACACACTCTTGACTCACAATGAGTTTACATTGCAGAGATACACAATCATTTTTCTTTTCAGATCTGAGGAACCATTTATAAAAAAGTGTGAGCAAAAATCTTTGCTAAAATTTGAAGCCCAGACCTCTGTGTCTCTCAACAAAATAATACTTAATGTAAGCTAGTTTAACTCATTAAATTGGGTGCACGGTATATCAGGTTTCTTTCAAATATTTACTCTCTGGTAAGAACCTGGGAAGATCATTTTACTCAAACCAGTGCTTTATTGTTTCTCTCTCATTGTATCCCATTACACACAAAGAAAAGGCTTTTCACAATTGTGTGTGTTGGTCTTATGAACTTTCACCTTTGACTGTGACAAAAGTCAAAAGTCTACTGACCAGTAGTAACATGTAAAGTGATCTATCAATCATATTCTTTCATTCTTGTGTCCAATTTAAGGCACATGGTTATCGGAGTTGTATTATACCCTAATAATCGGCTAGTATGAGTCAATTAACTCTTTCCCCGCCATTGACAATTAAGAAAAATCGCTTACCTGCCAATGATGAGTTTTTTCGGCAATCTGTATTTCTGCTATTATCCACCAGGTGGCGTTCTTACTCAACTTTTAAACCCGGAAGAAACCCCTTAGGGCAAACACTAAGAACTCCGTGTATGTTTTGGTCATCGTTCTGAATCTGATCTCTATCAAAATTCCTTTACAAAAATGCAATTATCTCAGCTTTTTAAAGAAACTTACCCATATTTGAGAGGTGATAAAAAGAGAACAAATGAAGGTTGTTTGAAACGTGTTTATTGTTTGTTTAAAAGCAAGAGGGTCTGTTGCAACTTTTTCTGGGTGGCAACTTTTTTTTAAAAATGCTGGCGGGGAAAGAGTTAAAGGAACAGTTCACTCAAAAATGAAAATTCTGTCATCATTTATTCACCCTTAAGTATAAATTTCTGTGTTCTGTTGAACACAAATGAAAGTGTTTTGATGAATGTTTGTAAGCAGATCTGGGGCACCATTGACTTCCATAGTAGGACAAAGTAATACTAAAAAATAAAAACAATGGCACAGAACTCTCTGCAAAGTATACAGAAATGTGTTGTAAAATAGGATATCATTTGTATAGACTGCAAATACTTTACATGACTGGCAGAAGCTATATAAAGTCAGATCAGCTATGACTAAACTGATTTACCCAGAATGATCACAGATTATCCTAAAAATGTAAAAACAAAATCTGCTAAGACCCTGCATCACTGAGGTTTGTTTCATTCTGTCATTTTGTCAATGTGAACAGTAAATGTTTTGTTGAGGTTGTTTTTTTTCTGTCATAGACAAGGGCCTCTTTCATTAGCTCTTCCGTCTCCTCTGACTCTGCTATGGAGACAAAGATTACAGCTTTGATGTTTTGGTTTTGCCAGTATGGCCAATGTTTTTGCAATAACAGAAATATGAAATAGTGCTGAAGATTATGAAGCTAATATAAAGGATTATTGTTTGTTATTAGCTGTGGTGAAGATGAATCAGATGTTTAGTAGAGAAGAGAGGTCATGGGTCATGTTTTTCATCTCTCAGGTGTACAGCACATTCTCAAATGAGGATTACGACCGGAGGAACGATGACGTGGATCCCGTGGCCGCATCTGCGGAGTACGAGCTGGAGAAACGGGTGGAGAAGATGGACGTGTTTCCTGTGGAGATAGAGAAAGGTGAGATCTTAAACTCCAAGAGCGTGGAAATCACATGTAGCATTTATCATTTAGTGGAGTTAAGTCAAAAAGCTTAATGTATAATGCACAAAATGTATAGATCACTGTTTATTTTATTTAGTTTATTCATTATTATTGTATGGCCTTTTTTACTTATTTTTGAAATCTTGACAGCCTCAGTGCTCCTCATTAAGATTCATTATATTGAAAAGAGTGTCCAGGATATTCTTCACATGCAAAATATTACAAAATAAAAAACAACACAAGAAAGTATTCTGTATGCCTATGAATTAGTTTTTGTCATAAACCTGGTTAGAATCTGTCTGCGTGGTATACAGTATGTTTTAACATCACTGTCTGTCTGTTTTTGTGTGTAGGTGATAAAGGGCTGGGGATCAGTATTATAGGGATGGGTGTTGGAGCGGACCAGGGTCTGGAAAAACTTGGCATCTTTGTTAAGACCATCACTGAAGACGGAGCTGCGGAGAGAGACGGAAGGTGAGATCAAAACAACTCAAGATTACTCTAGACTTAAGCTCTTCACGGGTCCACTTAGATCCAAAAATTCAGAGATCTGATCCGAGCGGATTTGGGTCTAAAAGTTTCACATGTGCTGCGGACACGGGTCGGGTACATTTATAGTGGCCTCGGGTAATTTAAAATGAATGTGTTTTTGCCGAATGGACCCGAGATGACCCGAACTATCTCGCGTGTGTGCGTTCAGTCATTTTCCAAGCACTCCTTGGTTTGCCAGGAGATTTGTAACATTGTGTGGCTGCTGGTAGGTTAATTTTCATTGAGACAGATCTGTCAATCAATTTGAAATCTAATTTAGTTGTAACCTTGGTGTCCTCGTCAGATAACAAATGATTTCGAGGCCACCGGGGTTTCATTTTGTCTGACTGATTTGTGCAGGTATGCAGACTGCACACGTGTTGCTTCTGTTTTCATTCGGGTCCAGTCGGGTTAAAAAATGATGCCGTTTCCACTAACCGATGATATGCGGTATAGCCAATTAGTGTGAGGGATGATTAGTAGGCCAATGGGCAAGTTTGGCCAGGATGCCGGGGCACATCCCTACTCTTTTCAAAGGACATCCTGGGATTTTTAATGACCACAGAGAGTCAGGACCTCGGTTTAACGTCTCATCCGAAGGACGGTGCTTTTTTGACAGTATAGTGTCCCCATCGCTATACTGGGGTGTTAGGACCCACACAGACCACAGGGTGAGCACCCCCTACTGGTCTCACTAACACCTCTACCAGCAGCAACCTGGCTTTCCCAGGTGGTCTCCCATCCAAGTACTGACCAGGCTCAGCCCTGCTTAGCTTCAGTGGGCAAGCTGAAATAAAACTTATCACAAAAATGAACAGTTGAACATAAGCCCGATAACAACTACCTAAGGACCAAAACCATCTTTCGTAAAATTTGATTGGAAGTGTAAATCATTTTTTTTAATTAGAGCTGAGTCCCATGTGTTTGCGTGGAGAGGGCGGGTTTTATGACTTGTACTGCAGCCAGTCACCAGGGGGCTATCATAGGGGCCAGTAGCTTCACTTTTCAAGATGCATGAGGCACACCCGGTATTGAGGTGTTTCTTGAAGGGTTTTAGTACATACCACAAATAATGATTATGTGACTTACTTGCATAGGGTGACCTTAAAATGTTTCCATTGCAGTTTTGCAAAAAAACATTTTCGAATTGCCTGAAAAATCACCTCATTGCAATATGAGAGTTTTGCGATATTGTTTTGTTTCCATTGGCCATATTTTCAGGTCGCAATGTCTATTTGTGCAATTTTAACGGTGATGGAAATGCAGCTGGTGTTATCACAGATATATCTTGCAACACGAGTCAAAAGTCCCACTAGTGTTTTAAGCATCCGAGTCCACTAAAACGCTAATTTGTGGGTCTGATCTTTCAAAATCCATTTTATAACTGCATCAGTAATGGGCGCGTCCTCATGTGGAGTTTCCTGAGGGCAGCTGAAGACAGGACACATGTGTTTGATCTCTCCATTGGGCAAAATGTGCTTTGTCCAAACACGCATTTATGACTCTCTGTCAAAGCAATGAAAACACACTCTTCCTCTTTCCGCTGAATCCCAGCAGTGCCGCTGCCAGATCTTTAAAAGCACACTTTGTTTGTTTAAAATAATCTACTGTTAGGAAAAAGTGTCCAGCTGTGTATCAAGGTTCAGAGGTGTCGGTCAACATGTCATTAACATTGTATAGTAGGGGTTTCAACAATAATCGATTCGGCAATGCATCGCAATGCGCACATGCACGATTCAGCATCGATGCAGCAAATGCCATAATCGATTATGTCACTGTTTATTTTCTGGATATGACCGTGATAGACGGGTAAATAAAAACGCACCCTTTTCCATGGAAAGTGGACATATGGGCACATTTCAGATTCTATGAAGTTAATGGGGAACAAGACTTACGCTGTGTGTAAAATTCTCATCTCGGGCAGGGCTCGCAAAATCGCTAGCCCGACGTCTCGTTTTTATTGTGAATTCCTGTCGGGGGACCAAAATGTATCTCCACCCTGCCTGTCGGGCTATCTTGGGGAGGAAATAATATTTTAATGTTTTTACTTTGTCTCAGATTTAGTTAGGTAATTATAGTGTATGTATTTCGGTGTCCTCTTGTCAGTCATTATCCTCACGTACCAAGTGAAACTGTCAGGAAATGAAGTGAAAGCATCACTTCATAAACTCATCCTCTAATGTGCACGTCTGATATATGCGCGCGACCCTCTGCACGCGCTTCTACCGGCTAGATTCTTCACGAGCACCTGCTTGCGCGAACTCAAGTCATTTAATAAAATAACGTCATTTCATTTTTACCTCATAGACTAACATTGTTTTATCTTATTTTTTTTCTTTCTTCAGTTAGTAACTTAAATATGTGAGAAGGAAAATATGTTTGAGTGATTTACGTCTAGGCTATTGAGAGTATGATGTTACAAGCTGATAGGTGACTAAACAGCAGTGGTAAGATATGTTTACCTAAAGCGAATAGAATGTGTGTTTGTCATTTCGTTTTACCTCAGAGTCTAACATTAGGGGAACATAAAGGGAATTATGTTTATTCCTTTTTAATAAATATCTGCTTTAAGTCTTCTATATTGTGTTAAAGCCACTGGTTGTTTATATATTTGATAAAATACCATGTTATCTAAATACAATGTGTGATGTGTTGAGGTATTTTTTATAAAAATAACCTTTGTTATAATACATTCATATAATATTTCAGTAATATAACAATTAAATTATTCTAACGTTAGGGGAACGTTAAAATGACCTAAAAATAACATTAAGGGAATGTTTATTTTCTCAAAGAAAACATTCCTGGCTAACCAAAAACCTTGGAAAATAGGGGAACGTTTTGGGAACCAAATTGTTAGCTGGGATGGGCAGGAATATTTGGCTTACATGGAAATCCAGGATTTATCAATATTCTACATTAAACAGTGTATTTTTTTATTCTGGCTACTTATATTCATTTCGGGCTTCCAAAAATTAAAGAGTGTCTGCCCAAAGGGCTACCAGGGATTTTAAAATTTTGCGAGCCCTGGTCAGCTTTCGTTTTTGTTGAGAATAGTTGCACTTGAGTTTCTACTTGACTTATTAAAAATTTGCCTTGTTGTGTACAGTAGAATTCTGATGCATCGCAATGCATCGTAGAATCGAATTGAATTGAATCGTTACCTGGTGAATCGTAATTGAATTGAATTGTGAGGGCAGTGCCAATGCACACCCCTATTGTATAGTTAGGTAAAGTCTAGACAAAATCTTTTTATATACTTACTTTGGGAAATTGTACTAAAAAGATTTTATGTTACATTTAGATGAGAGCAATTCGCTTATTGGGAGCTGAGATCACAACGCTATCTCATGAATTAGCCACCGCGTAAAATACCAATTGCCGTATTAATTTGTACGACCACTTTTGTAAATTTTTGTACAATTTACTTTTAATCCTATGACATTGGGGTTTGGGGCGGGCTTTTGTCATTGTTTTATATTCTATATATGTTTTAATATTTTATACTTAAGAAGTGTGATAGACGTTTATATTGATCTGGTCATAAATATATAAATGGATAATGTCGTTCAAATTCCCTTATGATTTTCTCAAATATTTTGTAGAGGTTTGGTTTTGGTTCTGGTTTCTTTGAGGTTTGAATGACGTTAAATGACTGTAAATTGTTAGTTGCTTTTCACACTATTAATCCTCAACTTGCTTCAATGTTTATTAGAAACTGCATGCACACAAACAAAATGTTTTGACATTTTATGAAATACATTAATTTATCATGAATTCTGTGTAATTAAACCTAAAAAAATAAGGCTACTAACCAAAAGCACTACTTTTTTGTATAATTTGATGTTTTTTTTATTAAAATGTTGAGTTTTAGAACAGTTTTTTGTCACAAATTTTCTTTGGGGGGCCGCGAAGGAATGCACCGTACACAAGGGGGGGCCACACGCTGAAAAAGTTTGGGAACCACTGCACATGTACAGTAACATGAAAGGGTCACTCATAAACAAATTGAAATAAATGTGTCACCTGAACATTATCTGACTGTAAATTTCTGTCATTGCAACATTACACTTTAAATCACATAAATAATCTGTTTGAGCTGTGTTATATGAATTTTTTATTCATAAAAAGTCACGCTTCCAGACAGTCCTTTTGAGAATTTGAATGTTTAGGTTTTACAGTGTGATACACACAAAGTCTCAGTATTTGTGTTTATGTTTCATTTTCTGTGAACAGATTGTAAACTGAAACGTGATGATGTTATGTTTCAGGATTCAGGTGAATGATCAGATTGTGGAGGTGGATGGCATCAGTCTGGTTGGTGTGACACAACTCTTTGCTGCGACCATCCTCAAGAACACAAAGGGATCTGTCAGGTCGGTCTTCTTACATCTGTATTACCTGAAAACTGAGTGTTTATGTGGATTACATGAAGTTCAATCTGATCTGCAACTTTCTGAGCTCATTCTTGTGTTCCTCTATACGTTTCTGTCCATACATTTTCTGTTTACTCAAAGTTGAAGATTTTTTGCTGGCATTTTTAAATATGCTATGGCCCCATTGCAAACAAGTCTCAGAAAACAATGCTTTGGTTTGTGGAGTGCACATGGAGAAATGAAAATAAAAACAAAGAAAGAGAGTAGACAGATCAAGATCTTATAAAACAGTTACCATGTTTTAACTATACTTACCATAGTTACGTTTTATTTGTAGTAAAACCACAGCAACCACAAACAATAAGTTTGCAATTTTACTGATAGTAAACTCATTTCACAATCTGTTCCATCTAAGGTCAAATACACAACACAAGTGAAGTTCTTGATTTGTTTCGTATCAGACATTAATTGAAGTTAAGCTAGTATAGTTCAGTTTTTATGCATATGCGATTGACCTCGTACAGAGCGTGTGTGCAAATCAGAATAGTATGCACACCGCTGGATTCTTGTAACCATGCCAGGGCTCCAGACTGCCCCCAAATGGTGGCATTTTGCCCCTAAAATTTGAGAGTGTGCCACTAAATTTTACATCCAGTCGCACATGTGCAACCAGTAAATTTGACCTTTTTTTCCAAAAGTGTACAATAAAATGTGACACTGAATTTGGAATAGCACATTGTAATTTCTGCATCTATCATCAAGTATTTATTAGTAATACAGTGGAAATTAGTAGAAATGTGAATATTTGGTTAGCATGTTGATTTACGGTGTGTGCCCCTAAATTTTGTGGTTGCGCCCCTAAAATTTTCAGTTGGGGGCCACTGTGCTCCTAGTGAAAAAAGTTAGTCTGGAGCCCTGCATGCAAACTTGAAATGCGCATACAGGAGAATGTTAGTATATAGCTCAGGAGATGCATTGCATTTTGTTGCAATCTGCATACATTGAACGTCTGTGTTAAATAATCTATGCTTTGCAAGGCTATGCATTCAAGCATGCACGTACACGTAAAAAACAAACTACTGTATACTCCAGGCTTTAAGATGACTTCACTCATCAGATTCACTAAATGATTTGTTTGACTTATCCAGTAAAAGAACAGATTCATAGGAGTCATTCATTCATGAATCAAACAATGACACTGTTGGTTTGTTTATTCATGCAGCAGACAAAGATGAGCTGTAGAAAGTGTTGTCTTGTTTTGTGGTTTCATGGTCCTTTAAACTCTGTGCATTATTTATTAGAAATAGACTGCAAGCTAACAAAAGGTAAAATATACGTCGTATTGTACATCTTTTCATCCTTTTTTATGCAAACATATTTATTGGTGAATGTGCTTTTATCAAACTTTCAGTTGTAATGTATTGACCGTATGAACTACAAAGAATACGTATCTATTTGGCTTCGCATTGGTTCACCAAATAATAAACATTGCTGTTAATTTACTCACCCTCATACCACGGCCTGTTGAATGCTTTATTCTGATTGGCTGAGAAATGTTCAATGGGTGTTGATTATTTTTCTGTAAACCACACACCTAACCTGTCATATGTCTTAAAAAACCCACCATACCTCCAGTCCTTTGAATTATTTAAAAATAATGCACTTCCGCTTTACGTCGTGAATAAACACCTTGTGTGTGCATTATTTTCATACAATTCAAAGGCCCGGAGTCAATTATTCCTTACATATGTCGTCCAAGATGTACAAGTTTCTAGAAATGGCCAAAATTTGATTCAACCTGATCATTTGTTATTGGTGCAGATTTATCAGCAACTTTAAACTGTTAACCTCTTAGATTTAGAAGGAGTGCAGTTGTTATCATAGTGGACACACCCAGCATCATTTCTCTGATAAAAACAGGCCTGTGTGCCAGGTCTGACTACACTGATTCTGTACTGTAGGATTGTGTTCGAGTTCATACTGTTTACTACACATGTGTCTGTTTGCTCTGAGCTAAAGCTTATGCAAATAAACACAACACACACTCTCATAGGCTGGCGTTGGTCGCTCTGTTTGAATGTGCTGTTTAAGGTATCGACATACGTCATGCACTCATTCCCAGTCAATCCCACCTGTGCAGGTTTCTGATTGGCCGAGAGAAGCCAGGTGTTCAGAGTGAGGTGGCACGGCTGATCAGTGAGACTCTGGAGCAGGAACGACATCAGATGCAGCAGGTGGATGAGCAGTCCACAGAAGAGGTCAGTCACATACACACACCTGTATACTTTAAACTGCATTGCATACATTTATAGCCGAATTGCATTGTAGTATATTAGTGCAACTCTGTTTATTTACCTTTACATTGGTTTTCTTTTAATTACGTGTATTTGTTATGAGTGAAATAAGATGTTGGGTAGCAAGCTTTGCCCCAATATGTTTTTTTTTAAATGTGTTTAGCAAATAGCACCATATGAAAGCCATCGGAGTTCTTAATACAGGGTCAGAACATTAAAAGATGATACAAAACTAGCATTTGGGTTAGCAAATTGAGTAATTTGGGTGGCTTCCAGAGCATTACTATGCTGTTGCTAAGGTATTCTGAGTGGTTGCTAGGTGGTGGCCCAAAGTCTGTGATGGTCTGGTCTCTATAATATGATCCCTCCTCCATCTATGGGGTTTGATGTGTCATAGGACATTTTAGAAAAGTAATAACAAACCACACAATGTAAGGTGAGGTTTGTAGTTTGCTCAAAATGTTGCCACCTTATGAAAATACTGGTTTATTGCTGGTTTTTGATCTTAAAACGGTCTTGGTGTATTAAAAGGTTTTCGACCACACAATGATCGACTTCTCAGACATGCTGTATGTTTTACAGAACTGCTTTGGATGAGAGATAAAAAGTATGCAAAATAATGTAAAATTTCACTCAACACAAACACAGAGTCTATTCACACTATTCACTGTTTACACCCGTCTAGACAAAGTAGATATGTTTGGGTGGCAAAAATCTTCCGCTATGAAGTTAATATTTCACAGGCAGGAGCAAAAGTCATTCAACTCATGATATTTCATACTCGAGTTACTTTGGAAATGTGTAACTTATTTCTCAACTTGAACTCTTGTTGGACTGGTCGTTTTCTGTTCTGTGTGTTACCTTGTGTGTGTGATGTCATCACAGGACGAGCACTACGAAGATGAGGAGGAGGAAGGAGGAGAGGAGGGGATCTTGGGTTCGAGTTTCAGCGGGAGGTCCGTGGAAGTGTACGATCTGCCCGAGAGCGAGGAAATGTTCCTTCCTTCAAACATGGACGCCGCTCAGCTGAATTTTAGATTCAAAGAGGTAAACGGTGTGTTGTCATTCGTTTCGTACAGATTGATTGACACGAATGATTTTGTTCATTTCAAGTCTTCTGTTTCAGCTCCAGATAAAACACAGCATTGCAGAAGCTGAAGTAGAAGAACTTAGAGAGAGGGTAGGGATTTTATTCCAATATCCAATCAATCAAATATACAGTGATTCATAATGTAAACACTATCGCCTTGTTATGATAGTTGAGAGGGTTGGAGGAGGAGCGAGCAGCGTTGGAGGCGAAAGAAGCTCAGTCACAGCGGAGCGTTCAGGAGAACTCGGAGAGAATCGCTCAGATGGAGAAGAACTGGCTGGAGGCTCAGGGTCTCTGTAAAACCATCAATGAGCAACTCAGTGAAACGCAGAGCCAATATGAAGCACTGGATAAAAAATACAGCAAAGCAAAGAAACTCATCAAAGACTTTCAGCAGAAGTGAGTTGATGGCATCAGCATTAACCTACGCTGTCTTCGCAGGGTTTATAAAGACACCTAAAGCAATATTTCAGTCAAAAATGAAAATTCTGTTATAATTTTACATTCATAACCTTTAAAGTCTGTGTAAAGTCATTTTCGAGAATTGTTTGTAAACACAGGATTATTTGGGCGGGGTCAAAACGGTGGCTTGATGATGCACTGGAGCCACCGAACATGGCCCCGCCCCTAATACTAACAAAAGTGTCCATTAAGGGTGTAGTGACGTTTGAACGTTAAGAGAGATGGCAGCTTTCCCGTGAGTGGGTGTAGTTTTAGCGCTGAGGGTGGACACGCCCCCCGGAATTTGAGAGTAAATAATTCTGCCTGTTTTTTTTTATGATAAAAATATGACTGGGTGGTTAATATCACATTTTTCTGTGGTATCACAAACTAAAAACACATTTAATAGCAGACTTTACACAGACTTTAAAACGCTAATATAATAAAATATAAAACAAAAAATTATAAACAGAATGTTAAATATACAATGAGAAACTACAGAGTGTCGTCTTCAAAACATTTGATTTTACATCCAACAGACAAAAGGAAACTCAAAAGGATTTAAAATAATTACCGGTTTTTATTTGTCTGTGAATTTGCTTTTTAAAATTTAAAAAAATGAAACTTTAAGATTGGCTAATTAATATTAATGTATGTGTTCAAGGGAGGCGGAGTTTGAGCAGAGGGAGGAGGAGCTAAAGAGAGCTTTAGAGGAAAAAGAGGTCATATTTAAAGCTCAGATTGAGGATCTACAGCGGAGGGTAAGAAACATCTCATTTGACTGCAGACATGAACCATAGGGGCTGTTTACACTTGGTATTAAGATGTGTTTTCATCGATCGGATCACAAGTGGACGAGAGAGACACATTACGTTTACACCTGGTATTTAAATCCGTCTTTTTTGTCCACTTTTGACCGCATCTGTGCTGAATACTGTGAGGGGGTGGTCTGTGAGACGGTGGGCAAGTCTCTCCGCTGTCATTCAAACGCAAGCGGGAGTAATTATGAGTTTATGTGGATGAACTAATATTATGTCGGAGCCCGCTGCTTGTTTAGCAAGTATACATGCTGCACAGTGTTTTGTACGTCTATATGTTGGAGCTTTCTCTGAATTTTCAGCGCAATTGATGAAATAGGATTGCGCAACTTTCACGCTTTCAAAACGAAACTACGGAGAACACCCGCAGTAGTTTTATCAATGAAAGGCGAAAAATAGCGCTGTTCACCGTATGTTCACGCCAGAAGTCAAAAAAAGACGTAAAACTTGTGTAATACCTCAGATTAGATAAGTGGGCGGAGAGAAGGCGTTCGCGTGTGGCTGTTCGAACACATTCACCACATGTGCGTTCCACAACTCCAAAGCGATCCGATCGAAAGTGGTTTCGACTTCCTCTGAATGTGGTTGAAAGTGGGCGAAAGTGGACGCGTTCAAAACGTTTTGAACACCGTTTACACCTGGCATTAACGTCGTCCACTTGTGATCCGATCGACGAAAACGCATGTTAATGCCAAGTGTAAACAGCCTCATAGATTAATCTTTCATGTAACTCTTTGTCATTCTCTCTGTCTTTCTGTCTGTAGTTGGCAAAGCTTGAATCTAACAGTGGTCATAATGAACCTTTACTGTCAGGCAGCAAGTCTGCAGATTCACTTCTGCTCGGTGAGTTAAACCTTCATCTTTAATGGCTTTTTAACAGCAGTTTGGTGCCAAGAAGTCATCAATTGTGAGGGCGTGCTGATCTTGAAGTAAAGATTTAAAGTACATTAAAGGAACATCACACAGAAATATGAAAACTCACACACCCTCTCATGCCACCCCAGATCTTTTTTCAGTCAGTAAACAATAAAGAGATTGCCATAGAGACACACAACGTAATTTTACAGCTGGCATGTTAGTCTCCAGCGATGCCATACAAGAACCATGTTTGGTTCCCCAAAGAACCTTTCAGTCAACCTTTAAAGAACCATTTCTGTATCACATTTTTATAGTCTAAAGAGCATTCATTTTTGTACCATAAAGAACCCTTTGTGCAACAGAAAGAGGATGTTACAAGTTCTTATGGAACTATACAAACTGACAAAGAACCTTTTAAGTAACCTTTATATTTAAGAGCATATATGACAGAAAGTAAACATGACTGGAAATATTAGTTCAGGAACACATATCTTATGTTAACTGTATTATTAAAGGTATTATTAAATGTATAATGTAAATTTTGATTTAATGTCTCAGGAGTGGATTGGAGCGAGGTGGTTCCTGAGACGGAGCTCTTGGATACCAGCGCCCATCGTGCCAAAGCTCAGCTGGCCCAGAGAACCAAACGACAGCCGCCAACCCGCAGTAAACTGAAAGAAACGCTCAGTTCTCCAACAGAACCTGCACAGGTGAGCTGAAGATGGCGTTCGTGAGTGACTTAGTGCACTGAACCTCAATCAAAGTCATTTTAGGGCTCGTGCCACTCGCCAGATCATGTTTGCAACTTTTTCAGGGGGTTATTTCAGTCATGCATGACTTAAGTCCTATCTACTTGAATTTGGGAAAGATGGCAACCCAACCAACAATTTTGCTCAAATTTTTGTATTTTTAAAGAAACCTTACCATATTTGAGAGGCGATAAAAAGAAAACAAATGAAGGCATGATGAATCTTTTTTTTTTTTTAAAGCAGAGGGTCTGTTCTTTCATTTGATATGTTGTATGTTTATAAATTTATATAAGAACATTTGAAAATCATAAAAAGTGCTGGTGCTGTCTGGCAACTTAAAAAAAAAACTACTGGTGGGGAAAGAGTTAAGCTCAAATTGTGCTAAAAACCCATCATTATCGAAGATACTTCTGCTTCTCCATATGTGTAAGGTTGGTAAGCCCCTCCCCCAGAGAATCGTTGATGATTGGTTGATGATTGGTTCTTTTTCTGGAAGGTGGGACTTTTGTCACCAGAGTGGCCATCTTCACCGTTACAGATACCCCATTCATTGTAATAGCAGTGCCCAGTTTTGTAATTTCTATTATCTTTGACCTCTTTGACCTTGGTTACACACTCCTTTCTCTTTCAGGATGGTACTGGGTGTGAATCCACGAGTCCTGAAACTCCTCCAGCTCGTAGGAGATCATTCCAGGAGAGTTTATTCTTGCCAGTGACCCTATCCTCCTCTGCCAATTCCCCAAAGGAAGATGTGGTCTCTTCTGTGGCCAGCAGTAGCCAATCCGTGCAAAAGGATTCACAGAGCCCCGCCCTCTCATCGCCCAAAGACTCCTCCCCCTCCAGCTTCCTCCGCAATGTAAAGAAGAGAGAGTCCAAGGGCAAGGGCAAGGAAATCAAAGGTAGCATTCAGGGTCACGGTTAAGATGAATTTTTACGATAAATAATTAATTCCTGCAAGTCTGCCAGCAGAGAGGCCAAGTGATAAAAAATACCACTGATAGATAAATTATAGACCGTGTTCTGATTCAATGGCATTTTTTATTTTAGAGGAATCTAATGATGTGGCAGGAAAAACCAAACGAAGATTCCCAGATTTTGGGTACGTCCCCCTACAGTATCATAAGTTTTCCATTGAGTTTTATTCCTCGTGTTATGTTTACTTTTGTTATGTTTAACTGTGTGTTGCAGTGGCTTAAGGAAGTCTGGTGGAAAAGGAAAGAAACAAAATAAAGAATCTATGAGGGCATCGCTGGACAGCAGGTTGGTTCACACACAAACTAAACTCAAGCCATTGCAAATAATCCAGAGCTCGCATTTACTCTTGTGTGGTTTTCTAGAGGTTCAGCAGAGTTGTTGGATGAGCCGGGGGTTCGAGTCTCCCCCTCAGAGTCCATGACCTCCATCCCCACCTGTATGCCGTTCTCCTGGTTTGGAGACAAGGACAAAGAGAAAGATAGGGCGTCCTCTTCATCCAGCAGTCTCCCATACACCACCGCAGACCACAGCGAACACACGCCCAACTCTAAAAACAAGGTGAGATCAGATGAACAAGGAAAGAGTCCGGATTATCCACTTAATTAGTTAAATAACAGACTAGACAGTTTGGTCTGGTTTCACTATGTCATTTGAAAGTTGTGAAATATCTAAAAAGTAAACGGGTATGAGTTGACTCATCTGATCTAATGCTGGATAGTACTAAAGAACTAACTAGCATAGGACAAACAATGATAAACGCCAACATCTGGCATCCAGCTGAACGTTAAAAAGAGCTTTTGAGTATGAAGCTTTTTAGGTTTTGAGTTACTTTTACGTTTGTAATCGAGAGTTGCTAGAGGAAGGACTGTGTAGAAATGCATATGGATCTGGTGTTGTATCCACAAAACATTTTATCCAATAAGAGTTCTCCTAAATAACTGTTAAAGGATTACTCCACTTTCATAAAAAAAAATCACTCACTAATTTACTCATCCCCATGTCATCCAAGATGTTTATATGTCTATTTTTGTTCAGTCGAAAATAAATAAAGCTTTTTGTGGAAAACATTCCAGGATTTTTCTCCATGAGTGGCTCTCAGCAGGCTCTAAATGATCCCAACTAATGTATAAGGCTCTTATCTAGTAAGAAAAATTTTAAATATGTACTTTTAAACCACAGCTTTTTGTTGTGCATTAGCCGTGTGACGCTCCAGCACAACCTTACGTATTACATAATCATGTTAAAAGGTCACGCATTACATATGTGAAATGAAGACATTAATTAGTATCATTCCACATACTGTACAATTTTTAATTTTTTGGCGAAAATGATGATTGTTTTACTAGTTAAGACCCTTATTTCTCGGTTGGGATCATTTAGAGTCCTTTGAAGCTGCATTGAAACTGCAAACTGTTGAGGTCAACTAAAGTCCCCTATATGGAGAAAAATCCTGGAATGTGTTCCTCAAATAATGTTATTTCTTTTCCACTGAACAAAGAAAGACAAAAGCATCTAAGATCACTTGGGTGTGAGTAAATTATCTGGATTTTTTTAATTAAAGTGGAATAATCCTTTAAAGCTATTGGGTAAATATTTACTCATAAAACATATTCACAAAGCTAATCAGACTCTAAAGGTCAAGTATAGTCCGTTTTTATTTGTACGTGAGGGTCTACGTTCAGTGTGCTTGACGAAATTTTCGCCATCAGAAGAGGAAATCTCGCATACATTGATTTTGAAATCCTGCATACATTGTACGCATAGGTCACGCATGCGCCTACAGGAGAATGTAGTATGTAGCACAGGAGATGCATTGCATTTTGTCGCAATGTGCATGCGTCAAACGTCTGCGTACACGTACGAGTCATAAACTATAGATGGTTTCATTGAATGCACGCACGTTGTTCCGGTTACGCGTCTGGGCGGAACTTAACTTCCGGTCTCTGTTTGTTTAACGGTCTGGCTAGTTGCTAAACTGAACTCTGGAACAAATACCTCATAGAAAAAAACAAATGTTTTGGTTTCCTAAAGATGAGGAGAGATAGCAATCATGGATCGTGAAGGGCCCCTATTTTTGACAGCTGATTTGTAGTTAACATTATTTACATTAATTG
The DNA here is from genome assembly GCF_030506205.2 of Paramisgurnus dabryanus. Lineage (NCBI taxonomy): Eukaryota > Metazoa > Chordata > Actinopteri > Cypriniformes > Cobitidae > Paramisgurnus > Paramisgurnus dabryanus. The sequence continues at coordinate 34,768,317 of NC_133351.1, forward strand.
TAAACAGTAACGTTAGCTCAATGTAGTTTTTGATACGTTTTAGCTATGATTTGCATTAAGGTAATTTACTTTTTTACGTTAGTTATTTTGCTCGTTATCAGAAATAAACTACTTATAAAGGACTCTGTTGTTATAAGCTGCATTTGCATTGCAGATTTGCGCAAAACTTTAACGTTATTTTCGGGTGTGCCTCATAAGTCTTGAAAAGTGAAGCCTCTGGCTCTTTGATCGCCCCCTGGTGGCTGGCTGCAGTACAAGTCACGCTGGTATATGTTCAAGTGTTCATTTTTGTGATAAATTTCATTTTAGCTAGTAATTTGATGCTATAGAAACGGGGCGTGTCGTTAAGATTGGTGTGGTTGAATTGGTCGCGCGAGCGTTTGGGCGGAAGTTTGATACCGCGACTCCGCCTCTGGCTCCACGGACGATTCCTTCTACGCATGCCTTGGCTCCAAACCGACGTTTTTACGTAACATGGCGGCGAACATGGTCGGACATTTTTGGCTTCAATTCGTTACAATGGAGGGAGGCGACGTCGCGTCGTCCATCTTTTTTTACAGTCTATGGTTATTTTCTAAATGTTGACAAAAGACTTGTTGCAAAATGACGGCGTTTCCATTAACTGATAATATGCGATTGCGATAAGTCATTCCAAACATCACGTCGACTGATGTTGGTAGGTTTCCTTCTATCATATCCAGCGCACTAACCATTACATTTAATGAAGTAGATGTAAGAGTATAGTCCTTTGTATGTCATCTTTAAATAATGATTATGTGACTGACTTGCATCAGGTGACCTGAAAATGCGAATAAACTGTTTCCATTGAAGTTTGGCGAAATACACCTCTTCCAAATTGCCTAAAAAAACCACCTCATGTAAGTGTAAAAACTTTTTTGCGATATATGGGAGATTTGCGAAATTGACATGTTTTCATTTGTCGTATTTATTTAATTCGCAGTGTCAATTTGCGCAATTTAAAGGGTAATGGAAACGCAGCTCTTGATAATTTGTAGGAGTTCACCGGAACTTATTATTGCACCACGAAAGCAGAAACCATCTATAATTTGCAATGCTGTACGTTTCGACTGTGCGCATACATTCGCGTACACACAAAAAACAGACTATATTCCGGGCTTTACTAGGGAATGGGTAGAAATCAGGTAGAAAGCTAACAGAAAGGGTTTGGTTAACTTTGTTGCTAAGCATGATGTCAATTGTCAACAAGCTTACCAATAGTTATCGGCTGATGGGATGGGGCTCTGTTAGTCATTTAATGAGTAATATTAGCTGTGAAACATAAAGGAAACCAAACTGGATGCAAGAACAGCTGTTACAGCCGGAAACAGACGTTTTAGGATTGTTTATACAATTTGGTCTGATTTGTGCTTGGTTGCATAAACATAGCTGCTAAGTTAAGACTATGACTAAGTTAAGGCTTAAGAGCTAGTCTGACCAACTAGCAATTAGGGCTAATCAGTCACAAAGTCAAAACACTAGTGGAGAAAAAAATGTAGGATAGCTAAAAGTAGGGCTGACTCATTGTATCTGCAAGCTAGGAGATACTTTTAGCCTTACTTTTAAGTCTTGATCCGAGAGAGAGAGAGAGAGAGAGAGAGAGAGAGAGAGAGAGAGAAATGCACACACACAGGAAGTTGATGGACAGCCGACAATGGCTAAAGGCTGCATCCTCCGGAGGTCGCTTATGCAGGCTGCATTCGTCATCAAGCCTGGTTTATTTAAGTTAACTGAACGTTACATTTCCAATTCATAAGCATATTACAACAATTTATGATTAACTAAATATAATAGTCAACTTTATAATTGTTAATTTTCAAAAATAAGAGTCTTGATGACTTATGCAGCCTACAAATGCGACCCCCGAAGGATGCAGCCTTCCAACGGCCAGAGATTTAGTCCATGCGCTTATTTAACAGGCTGTTGAACATCTCTCTGACATCAGGGTCATGATGTCTGCCATCATTTCCTGTTCCTGTCTGGAATGTTGTGTATTTGTGGTTTAGGTTTGGAAGGCAGTGATGTGATTTAACTAACCGCTCTTTTCAAACAGACGAACCTGTCGTGGTCTTCTCTGTTCAGTCGCTCCTTAGATTTGGTACAGTATGTTTTCTCTTCTAGATGTCTAGATGTTTAGTTTAACAAAGTAACTGTAGAGCAAGTCGAGCACTAATCGAATCACATGCCGTGTGTTTGTTATAAATGCATGATGACTACATCTGTAATAATTAGAGGGTGGTTTTCTGGACAGGGCTTATCCTAGTCCCAGATTAAAATGCCTTAATTTAAAAACATCTTGCACCAACACATTTTAACACACAGTACTGTGCAGAAGTTTTAGGCCACGACCAGTCGACCAATAGCTTTGTTGTTTTAGCAAAGTTTTAACGTCTATCTATATTTATTTTTCACTCTTTTTATTAAGATACAAACACATGTGTACACAAAATTAAAAACCAAACAATTTTCAGAACTAAATGTCTTCTTCAGGCATCATTCAGTATTTAGTGTTGACCTTTTTTGGCACGAAACACATCTTAAACTTTTTTAGGGAGACTGAAGTCATTCGATTAGAATTAGAAATTAGGATTTAATTTTATTTAGGTTAAAGAGATCCTGCAGCTGCCTGCTATTGCTCAAGTGGAAGGGGAGTTTACCCTTGACACTTTAGCTTATACTTTTATACAGTTTTTAATACTACATACACATTTCCTGTATTTTCTGGTTGTATTCTAATAAAGAGACTGAGAAATAATTATAAATAATCACTATACAATTGCAAAAACAACACATCTAATGGTGGCCACCTGTATATCAGTGCTATTGTTTAGTCTCAAGACGCACACACTAGTATTGATTTTGTAAGGTATGTTTGTAAAAACTACTAGTCCTAGTAAAAAAAGTCCTAGGGGCGGTTTCTCAGACTGGGATAGACTAGTAAAAAAAATGTAAGAGCTGTCCAAAATGAAAAAACTTGCACTGACATATCTTAAAATACATCAGTGCTCCTTGCCTCAAAATGCACACAAGTAATGTTTTTAGTAAGGCATTTTTGTTCAAACTAGTTATATTTCCTAATTAAACTAGTCCTATTCCTGGCTTGAGCTTATCCCTGTGCAGGAAATAATCAAAATAATCTATAAATCTAAACCCTGTCTGCGAATCGTCCTGTAGTGTCTAGACCAGTGGTTCTCAAACTTTTTCAGCGTGCCCCCCCCTTGTGTAAGGTGCATTCCTTCGCAGCCTCCCGAAATAAAAATTTAGTTCTAAAATGTAACCTTTTAATTAAACAAAACATAATAAATTATACCTAGTAGTGCTGTTGGTTAGTTGGCTTATATTTTTTTAGGTTTAATTACACAGAATTCATGATAAATTAATGTATTTTATAAAATGTCATCAAACTGGGGCCCCCCTGGCACCATCTCGCGGTCCGCCCAGTTTGAGAACCACTGGTCTAGCATAGACCTTTGTGTTCTGTTTTGTTGTAGTTCTGGTGCAGTTTATCTGTAGGTAGTGGTCGGCCAGTATGAATTGTCTAATGACTAATACTAATATCTAGTGGGTAGGGTTGTCAGAGATTACTGTAATAAATAATGCTAGTCATATGTCATGGTGAATGCTAACACGATGAATGCTAATGATAACATAAGACACACACCATTAAAGGGATACTCCAGCACAGGGGTCTCCAATTTTTTGTGATTTGTGAACAAGGGCTACCGCAATGGATAAAACAATCTGGAGGGCTTTTTTGATATAGTGTACTCAAAACTTAAGACTTAAGGCCTTTTTACAAGATATAATAAAAAGCATCAGGTGTGCCCAGAATGTGTCTGTGAGATTTCATCTGAAAAATACCCCACAGATCATTTATTATAGCTTGTCAAAAATGCCCCTATTTGGGTGGGAGCAAAAACGTTCTGTTTTAATGTCTGTACCTTTAAATGCAAACGAGCTACAGCTCCTCACTTCCTTACAAACAGACAGTGAAAATAGATCTGATTAATACAGTCTGTAAAAATAGTATCTAGTGGACAGAGTACAAGTCGCTGAAGGTGGAAGCTATGGTAATGCAGTACTGTAAGTGGGTGGAGCTTTATCAATGTGACCTCACATTGATAAGAGAATCATAACTGCCTAATAAGACCGCTTTGGTTGAATAGGGATTAAAAACAAGGAGCGGCTGGATTTTTTTTCATCGTAGGGTGGTTGTGTTGACACACTACCAACATACATTATGTCAAAACACCTTGTAAAAGAAGCCAAGCTAATATAAAAATATGTAATAAATAAATATTTAAATTTAGGCTATTATCTGGAGTGTGCATTCTCACATTCTGTTGGCCTATACTGTATATCATGAATAGTTTAGATAATAAATGTGACTTTCTGTACTCGTTCCAGAGTTTGTCAGTGCTAGATGATTCAAACCCCAGCAGTCCTGCTTCAGATTTGTCTGGGCTGGTGGTGGAGCCCAGCCTGTCAGGTCGCTCACACACATTAACCTTCTCATCCACCGAGGTGAGTGGAGATTGCACGTCACTGGTTTGTTTGCATGGCTTTAATGTGTCTGGGAGGTCAAGCATTGTGTTGTGGACAGGGCGGAGTTCTTTTACTCGTGACTTTCCTGTTTTGTAGTTATTTTTAGTTGGAAGCATAAACGTGTGTGCTTGTTTTTATGGATTGTTTACTATGGCAGTTACTGATTTCTGATGGTTTCTTCTTGTTTTATGTGTGTGTTTTTTTATGCTGAACAGGCTCATTTATGTGCATGATGCTGTATTGCTTCTTGTTGTGTTGCTTAATTACAGTTCGCTTAAGTGTTTTGCAAAGAGAGCATTATTTATTTAAGATCTGTTTTCTATGGTGGCCGAGAAGCGCAAAACAAAACAGCAAATGAAAAACACAAAGGCAAGTTAAATAACACAATGACAAATCCAACGACAACATAAGTCAGAAAACGAAATAACAAGTCAGAAAACACAATGCAACAACAAATCTACCAACCGGAAAAGGTAGGTATATTTCGCCTGAACAGAATAGATACTGCTGATTGGACGACACCTCTGTCAATCAAGATAAACTGAAAGTACAGTACAGTTGCCACAGTTGTGCATGTGTTAAATGGATAGTTCACTTTAAAATGAAAATCGGTCATCATTTTCTCATCCTCATGTTGTTCTAAACCTGTATGAATTTATTTTTGTTCTGATGAACACAAAAGAAGATATTTTGAGAAATGATGGTAAACACACAGCTGATAGTGACCATTGACCTCCATAGTAGGAATAAAAAATATGATGGAATTTAATGGGTACTGTCAACTTTGTGCTTACCATCATTTATCACAATATTTCCAAAATATTTTTTTCCTACTATGGAAGTCAATGGTCACTATCTGCTGTGTGTTAACCATCATTTCTCAAAATATCTTTTGTGTTCATAAGAAAAAGAAATTCATACAGGTTTAGAACAACACGAGGATGAGAAAATGATGACAGAATTTTCATTTTAAGGTGAACTATCCCTTTAATACAGTATTGTCATTACTAGATTTCAAGTTTTGGCCATCATTCATTCTGCAGTTCATGTGGATAAAGGTTTTGAAAGAGTCTTTTTGCAGAACGTCACATAAACAAAACCGGAAAACAGGTCTCTTTGCTTCCGCTTGTCAAAAAATGTTAACAGCCGCATGAACTAATGGCAATATTTAAAAACTGTAATAGTATTCAGCTAACCGAGCTAGATGTTTTATTTGTTACATTTTTTTTGTTTTAGTATCCAAATGTCACTGAGAATTTTCAAAATGGGTAAACTTCAAAATATCAATCTGTATATGCAGTGGACAAAGGCACAACCAATCTTCTTCGAAGTAAAACATCTCTGTATTTATTGAAGCATGCGCAAAAGACCCGAATCGGAAGTGATGTGACCTGCTCCGAATACAGAGCTTGGTGATTTCTGAACATTGACGACAGGAAGTGGAAGTGTCCAGCTACACGACAAAGTTGAGAACAGCGACTTGCTGGAGTGACAAGCAATAGCTGGGTTTTCATCACACTGATTTTATGTGCATTTTGAAGTATCACATAAGAAAAACAAGTGATGGAAACTGCTAATTTTAAATAAAAATCCCTTAATTTGCAAAAAAAAAATTTCCGCTTGCCCGATGCGGTTTTTGACTTATGTAATAAAAAGTAAATGTGAATAACGGGAGATGGAAACAAATAAATTCTGACGTAGTGAACATTAAACCCATGTGACTGATCATCTAGCTGTACCAACTGATTGTGTCTTTAGCATATATGGGGCTTGACGTTAATGCCCTTGCTGCTCGCGCCTGCATCAACAAATCTGCATTTCTTCTTCTGTGTGCAGCATTCAGTTTGGCAATTACAAGCTGCACTGCTAATACATTTATAACTTACCCAATCATAACTAAATGCAGTCTCGTATCCATTTTTTAAGCATGTCTTGTTTAATTTACTGTTGGTTACCAATATCACCATCATTCACTCGGAACAACTCTTTGTTTTTCTTTTTTTGTGTGAATTTTAATTCGCTTCACATTTCGATGGAAACCCAGCTATTGAGAGAGTAAAGCAGTGGAGTTCACGTCATCCGTCTTTGGTCATTTATTGACCGAGAGGACAGTTACTCATTTGTTTGTAGTTGTTACTAGGACAACCAGAATTAGGAACGCCTCCTAATGACCTCATTGAAAGAGACCAGTGACATCCAGCGACGAAATTGCTAGCGGTGTTCATTTGACAAGAACATTTGATTTGCGCAGTATACCCTCCTTTTCTGGTTGATAGATTGTTTTCTGACTAATTTTTTATGACAAATTTTGTCATTGGTTTTGCTGTTGTGTTTTTTAACTTGGCATTTTGTTTTTAGATTTGCCTTTTGGAATTGTTGCTTTGTTTTGCACTTCTTGGCCATGGTAGTTTTCTGTATTGCAATACAATGAATGAGTCCATAAACTGCCAAATGTTTACTATAAACGTACAATAATAGTGAAACATCTGGTGAGCACGTTTAAGGTGCGTTTAAAGGACCACGCCCAGATTTGGGGAATTTAGCTTATTCACCATATCCCCCAGAGTTAAATAAGTCCATACATACCTTTTTCATCTCTGTGCGTGCTGTAACTCTGTCTGACGCAGCCCCCGCTAGCTTAGCTTAGCACAAAGACTGGAAGTGAATGGCTCCAGGTAGCAAACTGCTCCCAATAAGTGACAAGATAAGGCAATAGTTCATTCCTATTTATGTGTTGAGATTTGTATAGTCACACCGTGTACAAATAACAAGGTGATATGAGACACAGCCATCTTTTAACCCTATACATACTGGGAACTATATTCTCTGAAGACGAAGCACTGCCGCATGGGTGGAGTGATTTGCACGACTCTGTCCGAACTCTCTGCTCCTCACCAGGGGCTTCTCGGTGCTGCGAGCAAATCACCCCACCCAAGTAGCAGTGCTTCGTCTTCTGAGAATATAGTTCCCAGTATGTATACTGTTAAAAGATGGCTGTGTCTCATATCACCTTGTTATTTGTACACAGTGTGACTATACAAATCACAACACATAAATAGGAAAATGTTGGCGTTATTTTGTCACTTATTGGGAGCAGTTTGCTACCTGGAGCCATTCACTTCCAGTATTTGTGCTAAGCTAAGCTAGCGGGGGCTGCGTCAGACAGAGTTACAGCACGCACAGAGATGAAAAAGGTATGTATGGACTTATCTAACTCTGGGGGATACGGTGAATAAGCTAAATTCCCAAAATCTGGGCGTGGTCCTTTAAGATTCACATCACAGTAATGATCTGATGATGATTGTGTAAGAGAAAACATCATTAGCCTGTTATACAGCAGAGATCTAAGAGATGTCCACACTATCTGTGTTTGTTAGATGCTGGACGACGACTCGAGCTCTGCAGGGAAGGACTATCAGTGGCAGAATCGGCCGGTGTCTGATTGGACGTCTCAGCAGGTGTGTCATTGGCTGATGGGCATGAACATGGATCAGTACACACCAGAGTTCAGCACGCAGTCCATCGACGGACAGCAGCTGTTAAACCTGGACAGTGACAGACTCAAGGTGGGCGGAGCTTTGCAGATATTACATGAATGAGTTATTTAAACTAAGAGCAATTTTATAAGCTGTACAAACAAGTCATCTATACATCTTTGTGGTTTTGTCTCAGTCATCTGTTTAAATAGCAACACAACTACATTTTACAAAGTAGCTTCCTTGATACTGTTTATTAAGTATTCAGAAAATCAATAACTGGATCATACAGGAGTGGTTTGTTTATGTGCTTAAATAAAATCCTCTTGTGCAGGCTCTCGGTGTGTCCAGTCAAAACGACCGTGCCACCATCAAGAAGAAACTGAAGGAGATGAAGAAAGCTCAGGAGAAGATGGAGAAACAGCGCGAGAAGCGAGATAAAGAGGCCAGACGGAGCGGACGGCTGCCTGCCAGTACTGACTCGCTATGCTGATGATCATTCATCTCTCTCTTATCTTTTTACTGTTGGGCACACATCAACTATACACAAGTTACATCAACTAAACCAATACTGTACTTGCGTGACAAATCCTGTCAGCGATCAGTAACTTTATTAATAACCTGTCTCATCTTAATGCTAAAACATTAAGCTCATTATCAAACCCTAAGCTTCAGTACATTTGTCTTGACCACTATTGAACAGGTTATAGGTTTGACCCGTGTGTCTTTATAACCACTCTCACTACAGCTTTAATATCACCTGAATGTGTGTTCATCTGAGACTATGAGATATGTTTACTGAATATGACCATCTTTCATCCCATTCCCTTATGGGTAAGAGTTTTTTTTTGTTTGTTTGTTTATTACACTAGCTTGTATGATGGCTCGGGTGAATATTCTGCCGTCCAACCTATAGCAGGCCAAACAAAAATGTTATTAGTTTTAATTTTCTTTTATAATTCAACCACTGTAGGGGCTATAAAACACTACACAGCTATTTTTATGATTAAATATAGTTAAACGCCTATTTTCACAACTTTGCCGCTAATATTGCGGCACGAATAGTGCTTTTAAAATATTTTATATAGTATATTTTTAGGCCTGTAGTGCCGATTGGATCATTTTGCTGGATTTACTTTGTACAGTTGCGTAATATGAGCACTATATTTTTACTGAAACATATAAGTGGGGCATGGTTTATAAATGTACAAATGAAATGTTTTATACACGTTTATTAATTGGAATCTAACTTTTTCTACTAAGTAGAATAGCTGACTGGTTAAAACCGTTTTGCTTATTCTAAAATACGGAGTAAAACTCACATTCATGCGTCTGCGATTGAAGAATACATTGTTTCTTGTTTATTTGGACAATTACGACTTGTATATCACGAAAACGGCACCTGCATAGATTATTACTATATATAACATAGTTTTATAAGTAACCGTGGCCAAAAGTGTATTTCACTGACGGTGTGTAATGAATTGAAATAGTTGATCGTCATCTGATTGTAAGCTTTGTTTATTTGTGCTTATGTCATCATCATGATGTATTTTTCTACTTTGTAAAATAGATGATTTTGGACAGAACGACTTATTAAAACTCAAATCAAACTTTCTACCTGGTACAAAAATGTCTAAGCTGCAAATTAAATGCTTTCAACGATCTAACAATGTTTGAGTGGTCATTCTCAAATATTTCAATATGGTATATTTTAAGACAATAACATAGCAGGATTAAAGGGATTCACCCAAAAATGAAAATGCAGTTTTTTTTCCTCAAAACTGTATAAATGTCTTTGTTTTAATGAACACAAAGGAAGATATTTTGAGGAATCAAACCGTTCATGAGCACCATTCACTTCCATACTATTCTTTTTTCTTATTATAGAAGTGAATGCATGAAAGTGAGTAAGTGACTGAATTTTCATTTTTGGGTGAACTATCCCTTTAAGACAATGGTTCTCAAACTGGGGTCCGGGGCCCTGCGAGATGGTGCCAGGGGGGGCCCAGTTTTATGACATTATATAAAATACATTAATTTATCATTAATTCTGTGAAATTAATCCTAAAAAAAATAAGGCAGCACTACTTTGTATAATTTAATGTTTTGTTTAATTAAAATGTGAAGTTTTAGAACTGTTTTTTGTCATAAATTTTCTTTGGGGGGGCCGCACACTGAAAAAGTTTGAGACCACTGCTTTAAAATACATTGCTGTACACTAATGTAATTGCAGTCTCACACACTCCAGCAGAGGGCATTGCATCTTTCTACATAAAACCCTTTATTGACACATTCAGTATGAGTTTCAGACTAATGAATACAGTTTTGTATATTTATATTTAAGTAGTCAAGCACATTTTTTGTAAGTGAATAGTTTGAAACTTTAGTTAACACAGCACACATAACACTCAGAAAATAAAACCTCATTTCAAGAAACAGAATTTGTAACAGGATGGTGCTTGGAATGTGAAGCCCAGATCAATACTGTCAAAAACCAACACTGCAAAATGAATAAAAGTTTCTTATAATGGCAGACAAAAATAAATATTAAGCTGACATACAGTATTTTTTAGCCAAATATAAGAATTTTAGGAAAATACATGTTTCGGGGATTATACTGACAAACACACCCAAGCACTGACAGCCTGATCCTAGATCTGAGTTTGGCACTAGACATGTGAGATGACACTAATAATGCCAACCATTGCAGTTCAGATCATTTTAATCTGTCCCGACTACTTACTAGAGAAGTGTAGCATGTAATACCCCAGATCGTGACTTGTGATATTACTCTTAGCTTATATCTGTTATCTATTATGAATGGATCTGTTTATTCAATCTGTAATAGGAAGTCCCAATATAAACTGGATGAGCAGCTTTGAGTTTTTAATAGAGACTAGAAGCTGCGGAACGTCGTCATGTCCTTGGGCTCTTTGCTGGGAACACACCAATCGTCCGCCTCATGGATGCTCTTATAATGTTTCCAGGCGGATTTGTTGTAAACCGGAAGTCTTTCGATGGACTCTGTAGACAAAGCCTTCAAACAGATGGACAACCATTAATGTAAGAACTAATAAAATGAATACAGTACTTCTGTTACACAAACAGATAGCATATTTAAGAATAAACATCTTATTTTGACCATGCTGATCCCATTAAGACAATATGAGGTGGTTTCTAGAACAGGGTTTATCCTAGTCCCAGACTAAAATGCATTTTTAAGACGCCTTAATTTAAAAACATGCATCTTAACACATATCAGTGCCATTGTTTAGTTTCAAGATGCACAGCAGTAATGTTTTTTGTAAGGTATTTTTGTAAAAACTACTTTTCCTAATATAACTAAGGCCTAGTCCTAACTTATCTTAACCCCATCTGGGAAACTGCCCATATATCAAATAAGTCCCGGATCTAGACAGCTATAAGTTGGGTATGATGGATGAGGTTCTGGGTGGACATCTGACAGAAGGGGATTCAGTAAATCACTAATAAATCTGTCATGCCTTGGGTCTGCAACAGGCGCAGGATTAAAAAGCTGACAATATTTAAAATATATGTAAAAAAGAAAAAAAATTCCTGCCCTAAAAGCAAATGACAGACTATTATGCTAAAATTCAGGAACGAGAATGGAAGAATAACAACAAAAGATTAAAAACCTAACATTTAAACATAGATACTGTATTCACACTAACAGTTTACTTTTACCCAATGTACATAAATTTGATTGGGTGGGCAAGACACATTTTTGGGGTGGGCCAACCGTACCCAATGCCAAATCCAGACCAAATCTTCTACTGTATATGCTTTTTCTATATACACTCACCTAAAGGATTATTAGGAACACCATACTAATACTGTGTTTGACCCTTCTTTCGCCTTCAGAACTGCCTTAATTCTACGTGGCATTGATTCAACAAGGTGCTGAAAGCATTCTTTAGAAATGTTGGCCCATATTGATAGGATAGCATCTTGCAGTTGATGGAGATTTGTGGGATGCACATCCAGGGCATGAAGCTCTCGTTCCACCACATCCCGAAGACGCTCTATTGGGTTGAGATCTGGTGACTGTGGGGGCCATTTTAGTACAGTGAACTCATTGTCATGTTCAAGACACCAATTTGAAATTATTTGAGCTTTGTGACATGGTGCATTATCCTGCTGGAAGTAGCCATCAGAGGATGGGTACATGTTGGTCATAATGGGATGCACATGGTCAGAAACAATGCTCAGGTAAGCCGTGGCATTTAAACGATGCCCAATTGGCACTAAAGGGCCTAAAGTGTGCCAAGAAAACATCACCCACATCATTACACCACCACTACCAGCCTGCACAGTGGTAACAAGGCATGATGGATCCATGTTCTCATTCTGTTTACACCAAATTCTGACTCTACCATCTGAATGTCTCAACAGAAATCGAGACTCATCAGACCAGGCAACATTTTTCCAGTCTTCAACTGAGCTTGTGCAAATTGTAGCCTGTTTTTCCTATTTGTAGTGAAGATGAGTGGTACCCGGTGGGGTCTTCTGCTGTTGTAGCCCATCCACCTCAAGGTTGTGCGTGTTGTGGCTTCACAAATGCTTAGCTGCATACCTCGGTTGTAACGAGTGCTTATTTCAGTCAAAGTTGTTCTTCTATCAGCTTGAATCAGTCGGTCCATTCTTCTCTGACCTCTAGCATCAACAAGGCATTTTCGCCCACAGGACTGCCGCATACTGGATGTTTTTCCATTTTCACACCATTCTTTGTAAACCCTAGAAATGGTTGTGCGTGAAAATCCCAGTAACTGAGCAGATGGTGAAAAACTCATTCTTACATTCAGTTTGGAGTTCAGGGGATTGTCTTGACCAGGACCACACCACTAAATGCATTGAAGCAACTGCCATGTGGTTGATTTGATAATTGCCTGAATGAGAAATTTAACAGGTGTTCCTAAAAATCCTTTAGGTGAGTGTACAGGGTTCCCACTCTAAGTCAAATTTCCTGACAATGCCCTGATTTTTCCCTGACTAAAAGCTGAATTCCCATGACCTATGTCCGGGATGCCGTGAGCCTAAAAATAATGTAGTGTACACGTGAGTTTAAAAAAAATTACCTTAACATCCGTGTATGAATAAACAGTACCAATAAAAAGCTGTTTAAATTGTAGTCTGTGGAGACTTGGACCCGAAAATGGCATCCATTACCTCACAAGCAGATTACATATTGATAAATGTAAACTAAACTTTAATGCAACTAACAATAATCCCTGATATTCCATGATATTCCAGAAATTCCATGACCCATGGGAAACCTGTATATAAGACATTATCTCATATCTACATAATTGTGGATTCAAAAACCAAGATTACAGCTGACTAATATCTTAATACAGAGAGAAATACTCACTCTAATGTATATGACAGCGTCTGTGCCGTATCCCTCCATAGAGTAGAGCTTCAGATCTCCTTGGAAATATCTGGCGTAGAGTCTGGAGATGGGCAGCCCATAACCATAACCAGCCTAAAAGTCCAGGACAAAATACATCATCACATCAACAGCAAACATCACCGTCTCCTGCTTAGTGCTATGATAAATAGCATCATTTGAAATATATGTGACCCTATCAGAGAAATCCAGACCCAAGTAACCCAATCTGATGATGAGAAGCATTCAACAGCCTATTCGTTTTAACTGTCGTATCAAAATTGGCAGTAAGAGTCATAAAATTTTGCTGGTACTGAGATCAACTCCTGACATCGTGCTATCATGACAGCCTCATTAATATTCATGTTTGATTTCTCCTGATTGTGGCTGTTGTGATGTAACACTGACCAGAGGAGTGGCTCGAGATGTGTCCATCTGAGGACGAGGGGCGGTGGAGTAGGTGTATGTAAATAACCGGTCAATCTTCCTCAACGGAACTCCTCCTCCACAATCACTGACCTATGAGAGAGCACAAAACAAATCAGATTATAAGGAATAGTGAAAATTACCCCATGATTTACTCGCCCTCAAGCCATCATTGATGTATATTGATATACTTTTTCCAAACGAACACAATCGGTGTTATATTAGAAGCATTATAATGACAGTGAATAGTGCTTCTGATTTAAAGCCCCCAAATGTCCATCCATCCTTCACAGAAGGAAAGCACATGGCTCCAGGGGGTTAATAAAGGCCATCTGAAGGCAATGGATGCAACTTTAAAAATGGAAAATTTCATTCATGACCAACCTGCATTCACAAGAGGGTGCGTTTCCAGCAGATGTTTATAAAGTTTTAAATGTTGCCCTTAGAAGGGCTTTATTAATCCCTTGGAGCTGTGTGGATCACTTCTGTTAAGGAGTGATAAACCTTTTTTGGGCTTTAAATCAGAAGCACCGTTTACTATCATTATAAAACTTGGAACAGCCAGGATGCTTTCTAATATAACACCGATTGTGTTTGTCTGAATTAAGATAAACATCTACATTGAGGATAAGTAAAATTGACACCACTAAAAATCATGAGGTACTTTTCATTTTTGGATGAATTATCCCTTGAAGTCAGTGACTCACATTACACCGGGCTCACAGTCGGAATGAACGATCGGATATCAACAAGACAAATGATCAGTTTGATCTATGAATGCATTCTTAAGGACATAAAGAGGGATGTTTATGAAATCAAATCTAATCCAAATGTGTTTGTTGGGTCAGTGTGAAACCCCTGTTGGCAGTTTTTGGATCAAAGTAAGTGAGACTTTAGGATGTTAGGGTTTGTTGGATCAGTGTATATTGGCCTTTACTGTTTTAGCTGATCATACAGACTTATCAAAACCTGTCTGACAATACCTTAACCGTCAGATCTTCATCTCCGAGAGCGATCTTCACATGTACCGGCGGATACTTCATGGCGTCTTCGTGAAGTTCCATGGTAGCGCGCATGGCATTCTGCAGGAGTCACACAGTATATTTATAGCCCAGCACTCCTGCTACAAAACTTGCTCTTAGAGAACAGAGCGAAGCCTTTTATTACATTTACTACAGCATTAAATCACAAACTGAATCTTTATACTTTTCTGTTATATGAGGGGCAAACATCTAAAACATAATACACCACAACCACCATGCAGTCAAATTATTAGAATCATTTCAAAGGTAAGAAAAGATGTACACCACCTTAAAGAGCTCAAATATCATATGATACAGATGAGAGGGCACATAAACCACAGTAATGGGTTTATCAGGACCTTTACCTGCAAAACAAATGAGAAACAAGTCATACTCCTCCTAAACAATATCATACAGAGTAGTGATGACCGCTTATCTGGTTACCATTGAATTCCTCCAGTACAAGCTCCGGTGAGTTCATATAATACCGGTCGCACAGGTTTCGAGCGTTCTCGTAAGCATCTGAAAAACATGTCATTGAACTCCATTTAGATTTATGCACGCGGTAGATTTATGCATGTCTAGACAAACCTCTCTAACCGTTTCTAAAACACGTGAAATATTCCTCAATGGCTTGAATAAAACTGTGAAAGGAATTGATTTAGGGGTGGTTTCCCGGACAGGGATCAGCTTAAGCCAGGACTAGACCTTAGTTTAATTAGGAAATATAAGAAATGTTTAACAAACATGCCTCATTAAAAACATTACTTGTGTGCATTTTGAGGCAAAACCAAGGGCACTGATGTATTTTAAGATATCAGTTTGGACAGCTCTTACATTTATTTTAGTCTAGGACTAATAGACTATAATTATCCTTATGTGACTTTAATACATGCGTCTCATAAAAGACATCTTTCTTGAATGTAATAATGATGTCAGCAGATCAGGTGAAGATTAGTCACTCAGAAGATTAGGAACGTAACAGCACACATCTCCTCAAACACTGCGATATTCAATGTGTCATTTGTGAAACCATCAATGATCTGTTATTTTTTCTAAATTTAAAAGAGAAAATTAATAATTTTTTAATTACCTTTCACAACATCAGACAGACGACAGCTGGGGTCAATACTGCCGATCTGTTTGGGATGAGCGGGATTCACGCGCACATTTCCTCCAAACAGAAGTGCTGGAAAAACACAAGCAATGATATATATCAGTGGTTCTCAAACTTTTTCAGCGTGGGCCCCCCTTGTGTACGGTGCATTCCTTCGCAATTTATGACAAAAAACAGTTCTAAAACTTAACATTTTAATTAAACAAAAACTTTAATTATACAAAGTAGTGCTGTTGGTTAGTAGCCTTATTTTTTTTTAGGTTTAATTACACAGAATTCAATGTATTTTACAAAATGTCATAAAACTGGGCCCCCTGCACCATGTCGCGGCCCCCCTAGGGGCCCCGGCCCCTAGTTTGAGAACCACTGATATATATTACACTTCTCAAGTAAGTGGTGGCACAACATGGCTTCATGTTTACACAAAACCATCAGTTATGGATTAGATTCAGAAATCTGGGATATGCACGTGAATGTACGTCGACTATTACCAAAGTTTTAAATATTAATATTTTTCTTACAAAATCGCCTTTATTAACCCCACGGAGCCATGTGGATTGAGCTATGTGAGGGATGGGTGGCTTTAAATCAGAAGCACCATTTACTACCATTATACAGCCAGAACAGGTGAACTATCCCTTTAAGTGCAGTCCAGCACCACACACCTACAAAATAAATTAAAAAATGACATTTTCAAATGGAAAGTTCACCCAAAAATGTTAACTTTGTCATTATTTACTCAACCTCATGTTGTGTGAACCCCCAATATTTTTCATTATTCTTCAGAATCTAAATTCATTTTTTCAAGTGTTGTGTGGGGTCTTCTGGTTACTGGTGACCACCTTGGTTCAAAATGACCTAAAACTGTAAAAAAAAGTGTCCTGAAGACGTTTCCTCCACTACTTTTTTGTTGTGGATATCTCTATTGTTTCAGTTGTTACACATTATTAAAACAGGAAACATCCTGAAAAACAGAGGATGTGCATTGACAGAAATTTTCGACAAAGAAAGACATTGGGGGTTGAAACACACATGTGGGTGAGTAAATAATGACAACAACATTTTAATTTTGGGGTAAAGTATCCCAAAGATGTGTTTTCCCACCCGTAACACTAATGCGGTATCCCTTTGAAATGTAAAGCAAAAATAACAATGAAAGTTACCACTCTTCGTTCCCAAGCAGTCACCAAAGGTGTGCCTAACCAAATGGTCAGAGGATATGATGTTTAAACAGATGTCTTATGCTACCACATATCTGTCTCTCTGCCACTTCCAAATAATAATGAATGAAATATCACTTAGGTGTCATTCCCATATGGGTGAGACCGGGGTAAGAGACACCAAAATGAAGCCTTTTTGGGAAATAAGCTCTCTCAGGAAGTGAAGTTGAAGGCTTTGACTGCAATTTCTTACAAACGTTTGTCTTACTGTGCTGATTCAGGAGCATTCGGATGGAAATCCTGCTCATGTAGAAGCGATCCAGGAAGTATTGCATGTTCTGGCTGGTGATTGGGTCGGTACCGTAGGTTTCCTTAAATTCCACCACGCCTTGTGCCATGGTGGGCACTACATCGTTGTGTCGGTTTCTGATCTTAATCACAGCATCTGTAAAGCTAAAACCAATAGAAACATGTCGAGTAGGTGGTATACACATGTATTCATGGACTGGGGAGGGTATTTGTTGTTTTTATTACCCCTGTGTGACTCTTTCATCATCAACATCCTTGTCCTGGAACTCAAGAATATCCTGGAAACTTTGCATGTACCTACAGAGATGCAGCACAACTAAATGATGTGGTTCATGTTAGGATCTTTAATGTTTATGGGTTTATACATACATATTTACACTGACCAGCTCTGCACCAGTCGCACTGATGGAGTCCTCAATAGGTTATCAGGTAATAAATCGATTTCTTTCATTATATTTGCCAGCCGGACGGGCAGCTCCTGTCTCAGAAACGTGAAAGATGTTTTCTCACAGGCATTCTCTGAACCTGTACAGACAACAAAGATAAAAGTGAAAAATGAAAGTCACCACTGCCTGGTCATGTGCATACTTGTACCGTGGTATTACCCCAGGTTATGGAGATAAATCTTTAGTTCAGTGAAAAACAGTTTATATCCGATTCAATCACTGTCTACTGATAATCATAGCAGATTTATGTTTGTGTAAATATGGTCCATTTGATTCTCCTTTAAATTTGGATCTATTTCATTTACGTCTTCTCCAGTAAAGAACATGTTAATATCAGATACATCAACTGTAGTTTAATTCAAAAATTGACTGACTTACCAAAATCTATGAATTGTTTGATAGAGAGAGGAGAAGGTGAGAATCTGGAATAATAATCTATTTGCTTGGAGATGGACGCAACCCTCATCAAAGTCCTGAAAATCCTCATGTTGGCCGCGTTGTTACTGTTTCTCCGAAACGTCTAGACAAGCTGTCATGAAGTGTCCCGTAGGGTTTCTAGATTCATTTCTGTCTGTCCCGAGCACGATCAGCACCAGACTGTTCACAAGGTTCCTCTCTGTACAAAGCCAAATGTCAGGACTGGCACGTGTCACGCTTTACTCCTTTAAGTCGGTGATGCAGATCAGCACGTTCACCCGTCTGTAACAGCCATTACAGAGACGATTTAAGCATGCAGGTAATCCCAAAGGAAATACAGTGTACACACTGATTATAAACACAGCATCAGCACACATTGGCCCGCATTAAAGCACTGCGCACACTATCCACAAACCTCTAAACACTCCAGACGCAGCGAATGAAAGCATGTATCTGGTGTTTCGTTGCTTTAGTCACAAGATTTCGTAAGGTTTCTATAAACAACGTTAATACTGCACGTACAAAGATGATTCCGTAAGGGAAAGAGCGTCCACTTTGTTTAACTTCCGTATTACTTCATCATTGTATCACGTGCCTTCGTGTGGGGCTGCTGATTGGTTAAACTAGTGGCATTTGTTCTCAAACTTTAACATAGCCCATATACAAACACATTAATCAAGGATTGAACACGAAACTAGTTGTGACATTTGTAACATTAAAATTAATAATGAATTATTAAAATTAAAAGTGTGAAGAGGTGCACCACCATTAATATGAATGCTATCTTTGATTATTTCACAACACTTGCAAGTACTTTTGTATGTAAAACACTTGGTATCTCTACTATGTAAATAGTTGTTTTTATGCATTTTAAATGCTTCATAATATGTGTTTGTTTATGTCATTAATTCAGCAAAGTTTAATTGTAAATGTCTAATAGTTTAACATTGAACAGAAATAAAGTTTTTAGATACATACACAGCTAACAATTTTTGGTTCACAAAACGTTTCCCTAACGTTAGTTTTTGGTTCCCATAACGTTATTTTCCAAGGTTGGTTAGCCAGGAAAGTTTTCTTTACAGAAATAAAACGTTATTTTAGGTTAGTTTAACGTTCCCCTTACGCTAGAATAACGTTCTTATCACGTTAGAAAAACATCAGAGAAACGTTATTTTTAGGTTAGTTTAACATTACCCTAACGTTAGAGAAACGGCCTTTTACTCGCAATACGTCACAATACGGAAGTAAAGTCAATCGCGGCTTCTTGTTCTCTAGGACCAAATACGTTTATGACACAAATCTAAAGCTTAAAACACATCTGTCTGTAACATTTATCTTATTATTTTATTTGTAAAAAACTAGAAAACAACTGTCAACAAGAGTACACGCGATACACCGGCTACATCTAGACAGCTGACGTGTTGCCCTGGTGCCGCACAGACGCCTCTGAAAACAGTTTCTGCAGGCTTCTTAAAATGATAGTTCACCCAAAAATGAAAATTCTGTCATCATTTTCTCATCATTATGTTGTTGCAAACCTGTATGATTTTTTTTTCTGATAGACACAAAATAAGATATTTTGATAAATGAGGGTAAGTCAGTGGTTACAATCAGCTGTGTGCTTATCATCTTTTATTAAAATATCTTCTTTTGTGTTCATCAAAATTAAAAACTAATACAGGTTTAGAACAACACGAGGAAGAAAAAAATTTTAATTTTTGGGGAACTGTCCCTTTAAGTGTAAAAAAATATTTAAAATAGATATATAGAAATGCAACCAAAAGTTGTTAAAAATAAATGCCTTTTTATTATTTTTATTTTTTAAATGAATTATGTTCGACCAATCACCTTTTCTCATGAATGCGTTGACACGCGCACACAGGATTGTGGGATATTAAAAGCAGTGAAAGATACATCTATGCTTCCCTTAAAAATCCATCAGATGAAAGTATCTCAGGAGACAGAAGTTAAAGCAAACATTGGATTCAGATGAGCTTTGATGCTATCCCACCAAGAAAAGCAGCTGTTTTCAGCATTTTCAGCTTTGAGAAATAGCTATAATATAAAGCAGTGTTTCCCAACCCCTGTGCCGTGGCACACTAGTGCCGTGACCACTTGTTTGGTGTATTAAACGTAGTATGTGAATACTACGTTTAATACGGTATAATATTCCAGTTTAACAAGTCATTCAAGCACTGCAATGCAGATCTGTTAATGCTTTTGAAAGTGGTGTGCCCTATGATTTTTTTTTATTTATCAAAACACTGATATAAAGAACATTGTTGTGGTGTTTCCTATTTTTTGTAAAATCAGAGTACAGCGTGGGTTAATAAAGAGTAAATGAATGTAAGAAATTAAGTTGATCACTCAGCTTTTATAGGACACCACTATAAAATTGGTGACAACCAATAACGTGCATTACATAGGAGATTTCAGACACAGCTAGGCTACTTTGGTGAACAGCATAGCGCTGCTGGTGCTTTGTCTAGCTTAGAACAAACCCTATGTAGGATGGTAAGATTTAGACTGACACCTGGTGGACATTATTATTCATCAGTCATGAGTCCCAACAGCTGCGTCACAGAACCAGGATATTATTGTAGCTGATAACAGAAACTGAAAGTAATACAGGTTATACAGGTATTTGTCTCCCAATCTGTGTGTACATGCAGTAAAATGGCGGCAGAGAACTTTAGCTGTCCCGTGTGTCTGGATCTACTGAAGGATCCAGTGACCATTCCCTGTGGACACAATTATTGTATGAGCTGCATTACAGAGTTCTGGAATCAAGATGATCAGGAAGTCTACAGCTGCCCTGAGTGCAGGCAGACCTTCAACCCAAGACCTGCTCTGAATAAAAACACCATGCTGAGTACAGTGGTGGAGAAACTAAAGGCGAAACTACAAGCTGATGTTCCTGCTCCGTGTTATGCTGAAGCTGGAGATGTGGAGTGTGACGTCTGCACTGGCAGAAAATACAAAGCTGTCAAGTCATGTTTGGTGTGTCTGAACTCCTTCTGTCACAATCATCTTGAACAACATGAGAGTCTCTTTAAAGGAAAGAGACACAATCTGACAGATCACACAGACAAATTTTGGGAGATGATCTGCCCCAAACATAATAAACAGCTGGAAATCTACTGTCGTACTGATCAGCAATGCATATGTTATTTGTGTACAATGGATAATCATAAAAATCATGATACTGTGGCAGCGGTATCCGAGAGAACAGAAAAACAGGTATGAACTGTCTGTATACTAATAAATGGGCTTGGCTTATAGTAAATAAGTTAACAGATTCATATGATTTTCGTACAGATGTTATTGCAACAAACACAGAAAAAGTGCAAGCAAAAAATACAAGAGAGAGAAAAATATGTTCAGATGCTGAAAGCGGATGTGTCGTCTCATAAGGTAAGTTTTGAGAAGAGTGGAGTTCTTCTCCGGTGATGAAGAACTTTTTGTGATGTGATTGTGATGTTTGTCCCAACAGCGCTCTGCACAGACAGCCGTGGAGGAGTGTGACAGGATCTGCACTGAACTGATCAGCTCCATTGAGAGAACACGCTCTGAGGTGATACAGCTGATCAGAGATCAGGAAAAGAGTGCAGTGACTCAGGCTGAAGGACTCTGGGAGTATCTGGAGCAGGAGATTGATGATCTGAGGAGAAGTGATGCCAAGCTTAAGCAGCTTTCACACACAGATGATCATATTTATTTCATCCAGGTAACAGAGCTCTGAAGAAAATTATGTCATAATTTACTCACTCGCATGTTGTTTCCAAATGATTTGTGCACAAAATATATTATTGTTATGTAAGGACACATTTAAGTATTTTCCAACACCGTGCTCAAATATAATTCATTGTCGGATGACTGGACACACCCCATCCAGTTGGCAACAGTCACTGTCGCACGTGTCTCCGAAAGTCACCAAGCTTCTATGGAAATGAATGAGATCGCATCACTCTGATTGGCTGCGTTCCACTCCAGTTTTAGACACGCACTCACAAACTTCCCTTAACACTTCCCCTCTGGGAATCCCTTTCGCCATTTTGAAGTGCGTTCCTTTTCGTCAAGTGGATGAGGGAAGTTTATTTGGACAGAATCTCGCTCCCTCGATTTTGATAGAGGGAGCGAGTCTACTCCATATGTACACTTCAGGCAGCTCCATGTACCACAATGCAACACAAATGTGACGTCACTTCAAATGATGGAGGGGGCGGTCTCCAATTTCCATGTGATCAAGGGCTTAGGGCGATCCATTTAAACCCACTTCAAGTGTTCCAGCAGTAGTGGGCACTCTTAGAATGTGAGCAATGATGTATCGGAGTGAACGAGACTGAGGGAAGTTAGGGAGGGAAGGTCACAAAAAATGAACTGGGACGCAGGGCTAGTCGCTGCTAGTCTGAATGCAGCTTTAATCTTGTGAGATGATGGGTGTAGAGAAAGGTTTGAGGGTAGGAGAATGAAAACAGCTATGATAGATATGATGCACTTTTGCCCCCATTTACCACACAATTCCTCATTTACACCATTAGCTTACATGTGAGATATCAATTTTTAAGAAATTTTATTTAAGTTGTTTCTGGAAATTGATCTCTAGTTCAGTGGTCCCCAACCCTATTCCTGGAGATCTACTTTCCTGCTAAATTCACCCTCCAACCCCAATCAAACACACCTGAATCTGCTAATTAAGCTTTTAATGGCTACCTAAAAATTAGAGGCAGTTGTGCTGAAGCAGGGTTTGATTTAAAGTATGCAGGAGGGTAGCAGGGTTGGATTTAAAGTATCCAGGAGGGTAGATCTCAAGGAACAGGCTTGGTGACCACTGATCAAGGTGCTAGGTCATGTCAAACTCTGTTCCTGAAGTGATTTGTCCTGCATATTTTAGTTTAAAGGGTGCATCCCAATTCAGGGGCTAGATCGTTCTAAAGATGCAGACTTTGAAGGTGAGACTCTTTAAAATGAGACAGTCTAATGTTAGCCTACAGAGAGAGTTGCATCACTTGCTGTTCTCATCCTCAGCAAAGATGTTTTAGACTTTTATAAATAAATATGGAACCAGATATGTTTTCATTTATTTTACAAAATATGATGCGTTGATGCAGATTAAACTATCCAACAGTATTTCAAATTTAACAAAAGTAAATCGCATCATGCACATTATTGTAGCAATATATTAATTCACATCATTAAAACGTCATTGGTAATACTAAAACAGTGACATCTTTAATTTGCTAAATATACGCTTTCATTTAACTACAGTTATACAGCGGGGAAAATAAGTATTTGACACAGATTTGAAATCTGTCAGTATTGAGAGAGAAACCCTGCCCCCTATTAGTACTTATTGATATCAGCTGCTTTAGTCCTAATTGATGGCCTGTAAAAGCACACAGTATGAACTGTGGAAGGCAGTAATACACCATTGTAGTGTCTAAACTGCCGCAAATCGAAGAAAAAGAAGACGAAGACGAAGAAGAAGACGAAGACAAAGAAGAAGACGAAGAAGAAGACAAAGACGACGAATACAACGAAAAAGACGACGAAGACGACGACGAAGCAACGACGACGAAGACGACGAAGAAGAAGACGACGACGAAAACGACGATGAAGAAGACGACGACGAAGACAACGACGAAGAAGAAGAAGAGGTACACAGTAAAGACTCTCTCAAGATCTTCGTAATCTTATCATTGAAAAGCATTTTGATGGGAATGGTTATAGGCACATTTCCAGAATGCTGAATGTTCCTGTGAGCACTGTGGGGGCCATTATCCGGAAATGGTAAGAACATCACTTCACAATAAACCGGCCACGATCCGGTGCTCCATGTAAGATTCCTGTCTGAGGAGTCCAAAGAATAATCAGGAGAGTTCTTCAAGAGCCAAGAACCACTCGGGCAGAACTTCAGGAAGACATTGCATCAGCAGGTACTGTTGTTTCAAAGAAAATTATAAGCAATGCACTGAACCACCATGGCATCCATGCATGCTAACCACACAAGACTCCATTGGTGAACAAAAAGCATGTTGAAAGAGCATTTGGAGAAGCCTGTGGATTATTATAGATCAAATACAAGACCAAGAAAATAATACAAGAACAACAAAAAAGTGCAAGTTCAGTTAATCACTGACAACTAACTGAATATCAGTTGAAGCTAATGTGCCATTTTCTGTTTATTTCTTCCTGTAGAGTTTCCAGTCTGTCTTTGTACCTCATGAAATTACAGATGAAGTCCTCAGCAAATATTGCTGTCATTTTCCCTCTTTTGAAGATGTGGGAGAAACTGTCTCTCAGTTGAACGAAACAATGCAGTATTTCTGTGAAGAGGCAATAGAAAACATATCTAACAGAGGTAACGTAGCAGGCTATCACACACATATTTATGCAAAACACCATTTAATAAAATGTAGAAGAATAAATGAGAGTGAATGCAAGTTTGGTGTTGTATTTGATTTAATTAGAGTTTTATTAAAGATGTCACATTCTTTCCCTTGTAGGCAATGTACCCACACTGTGAAACAGTTTATGATGATTAAATATGGTCACCAATGACGTGCTGCTATCTTAGGTGCTGTTTAAACTAGAGCATTGCCATTTTAAAACGGCATTTCAAAATGAAAACCATCCTCATCTATACTGGCATTTCAGAAAAGATATCATCCACACTAAAAGTTAGTATAGCATTTATAGTCTGTGGCAATAGTTGTGCATTATTTTGGGCAAAGCCTCCATTGCAAACCTCTGTTTAACGCAACAAAATCCCTTTCACTTTGAAAAAGACGCACTGCCACGTTAAAGACGGGGGTCACGTTGTATATTCTCATAAGTGGTGATGCGCTCATTTTGGGAGATTGTGTCTGGTTACGTTCATCTACACTGCAGTGCAACCCTAGAGTTTTATAACTAACACAGGGTCTGCAACATTTGCATACACTATAAAATATCTTTTTGCACTTAAAAGTGCCAAAGAATGCATTGAAATAATCTCTTAAATGGTTCCCTGATATCTACATAGAAAGGTATTATCTAGAGATGGTTTTAAATGTCCATTTACAACCCTAGGATTTGCCTTTAGAATGAAATGGTCTATTATTACCTTATTTGAAAGGGTCATGAATAATAATGTTGAGCTCTGCTCTGATTGGTTGTTTCTCAGAGCAGGTCAGTTCAGTAGCTCTGTGTGTGTGTAAACAGATCTTATGTTTGAGTCTGTATCAGATGAAGATACAAAATTTGAGGAATAATCAATGGTTTTTGAGATTGTTAATGGACGTTTCTGAGTTGTAAGTTTGTGTTTTTCAGTATGGACCTACAAAATATAACTGTAACTTCAATATTTGAACTTCAGCCTAAATGCTAGCATAGCATTAACTAGCATATAGCGTTAACTCAGCAGTCACAACTTTGTTTTTAGCATTGTAACAACATTGTATTTAATTTAATGTTTTTTTTTTTTTTTTTTTATTGATAGAAGAATATAAAACAGAGCATAACATTATACAGTTTTATACAAAACAAAATATAGTGTTAATTGGACATCAGGCATTTGAAAATAATGTCATAGTGCTTTAAACATGTTAATGACTTTTTGTTTTTTAACAATTTTAAAGAAGAAATAAAACATTCAAATTCTGCTAAAAACACCTTGAAAATTGGGGATGCATTTAAATACTTTTGTTTATGTATATAGAATTTAGCCTGTAATATGAATAAATTAACAATATTTAATTTAATGTTGGGGTGTACATCTCGACTGTAACGTCACAGTCAATGTTTTGTTGAGATTGGTCTGTTTTCCAGCTGCCTTTGCATGCACGAGGTTTACATAAGAAGGAGAAAACAATCGTGTTTATAGATAACGATATGTCATTAACGTGTACAGAGCTCTTATTATTCATCTATATGCCTAGGTAAATACAGTTTTACATTCTACAACACCTTTAAATATGTAAGTTTAGTCAACTTGGATTTACAAGTTAGATTTTAATTAGGGTGACCATACGTGCCATTCTTCCCGGACGCATCCCGTCCAGGATTTTGTGTTCATCTTCCTGAAGTCGTATTTGTCGACCGCATTCATCACAGAGGATTATTATTATTATTACAGAAAAGCAACCGTTACATTTTAAGGTAAGAATGAAACTACGATTGTATATCTTATGTTTTTAACTGAATGGCGTATGCGGTCAACAAATACGTCTTCCGGAAGACGCACCGAAATCCTGGACGGGATGCGCCCGGGTAGAATGCCATGTTTGGTCACCCTATTTTAATTGTATTGACTAGTTGCTGTGACTTATAAAATTAAGGTGACATAACTAAAGCAAATTCAACTTGATTTAATAGGTTAAAACAATTCATCACTTTCAAGATAGTTGAAATGACTTGTAAATCCTAGTTGATAAAACTTAAAAAATGTAAGTGCAAACATTTTTTTTACAGTGTAAACCATTTACAAACGTCGAAAACTCCAGAGTAGTCTGGATGACTGGTGTAATCAAAGCAAAAGTAATGCGTTTTAAACTGAAAATGCAGCCTTAACTTCCAAGTGACCGGAGAAACCATAGGCCATGCAGAGTTGATTTGTGGGTCTGTGCATGCTGGTTCATGTCTTTCATACAGAAAGGGGATTGAGATTCTAATCATTTGATCTGGAGCTGTTAGATTTATTCCATGATGACCCCTAAATAATGGGTACAAGGTTTCCTACTATAGACCTTAAGGTAATACATTTGTCAAAATGTATTTTTTTTTTGCAGATTATGATTGTTCTTGGATGGTTAGAACTACACCATTAGAAAGCCAAAAAGAGAGAACACTAAATAAAGAAGAGGAGAAGAAGAGCACTAACGAAGAAGTGTCCATTGAGCCAAATGTTTTCTTGCCAAAGGTACAGTTGTTATGTATTCAGTATGCATCTTTTTTGTTGTTGTTGTAGGCATTCAACTAAAGCTGAACAATGTTTGTGCTGTTTTGTTAATGTGATGACTGGTTTTGGCTCCTTTAGATGGAGGTGAAGACTGGTGTGGAGCACTGTAAACCTGAGTAAGTCTATTTTCTGAAAACACATAAATAACACTTTCGTTTCTAAATGTACTGTCCTAATGCAGTCGCTTGCAAAGTATGCAAGGAACTACAAAACCACTGGCCAGTTTCAGCAATGTTACTTTAACACAACAAGAATCACTCATGTAATCCCAACTCGAATGGATTGAGATGATAAAATTGTGTTGAATTAACTTTATTCAATTAAGTAAACTGGACAAGGAGCACAATTAACTTTTACCTTAAAACCTTTGTGGTAACTCATCAGAGGCATGCACTGATGTTGAAATAAGTACAGTAAAATTATACATTTACATGGTGCTGGCTTAATCTCCAAGTTGGTATGTTAATCAGAAATAATCTTTGAATAACTCAAAAGGAAGAAGAAGTCAAGGAACTATAAATAATCCAATTTCTTTTTTTGGAAAATTACGTTTACAGTACTTAATCTATTTAATTAATTTGGGCATTCAGGGTTGACACTAAGGATGAGGAGATCTTGTTCGTAAAGAGTACCACACTTTATTGCTTTGATCCTGATCTTAGTCAGTGGAAGAAGCGTGGAAGGGGAAACCTCATGATCCTCTTCAACCCAACAAATAAGTGCTACCGTGTACTTATGAGAAGGGATCAGGACCTCACAGTGTGTGCCAACCACATCATTACCAAGAGCATTGAGCTGAAGCCCATGAACACTTCTGCTAATGCACTGGTGTGGAAGGCTACTGACTATGCAGGTATACAGTAAACCACATAAGAAAATGTTTATTCTGTTCGTTGGTCTTGTTTGCCAAGTAATGTCATGCATTTTTAATCCTCACAAACAGAGCGAGATGCTAAAGTAGAACAGTTTGCAGCCAAGTTCAATACTCCAGAATTGGCTGAGTCTTTCAGGCGAACATTTACAGACTGCGTGTCGCAGGTGGACACCTCTCAAATGTCCATAGCCGTGGGACTTTCAAGAGAGACCAACCCAGTGGTCTTCTTCAGCATCGCTGTAGACGACGACCCAATCGGACGGATCACAATGGAGCTTTTCGCTCATATTGTTCCTAAAACGTCTGAAAACTTCAGAGCTCTGTGTACTGGGGAGAAGGGGTTTGGTTACCGCAACTCAGTTTTTCACAGGATCGTACCAGACTTCATGTGTCAGGTAATACTGTAACTTTAAATGATTATACATATTGATGAGAAGTGTGTTAACTACATCTGTTGCTTTTTTAGGGGGGTGATATCACCAATCACGATGGAACAGGCGGAAAATCAATCTATAGAAATACGTTTGAAGATGAAAACTTTGACGTGAGGCACACAGGACCAGGGCTGCTGTCCATGGCCAACCGCGGAAGAGATACCAACAGCTCTCAGTTCTTTATTACTCTTAAAAAAGCAGAGCACTTAGACTTTAAGCATGTCGCCTTTGGCTTTGTCAAAGATGGCATGAATGTTTTAAAAAGGATAGGAAAACTGGGAACTAAAGAAGGAAAACCCTCAAAAAAGATAACCATCAAAGATTGTGGACAGTTGTAAACTTTTCTACATCGCTGGCTTAGAAAGATAAGGTGGTATCTGACTTTTTTCCAAATTCACATATGCTTATTCTGTAACATATTTAAATTATGAGATGTTTTTTTCCAAGACAAGACTATTCAACAAACAAAGTTGACTAGAATGCTAAAACTATTCAAAATTACTCCGAATGCAGA
This sequence comes from Paramisgurnus dabryanus, assembly GCF_030506205.2. Classification (NCBI taxonomy): domain Eukaryota; kingdom Metazoa; phylum Chordata; class Actinopteri; order Cypriniformes; family Cobitidae; genus Paramisgurnus; species Paramisgurnus dabryanus. The sequence goes on from NC_133351.1 coordinate 34,797,423, forward strand.
TAATACCTTTTTTTACATACTGCTTACATACTGCTATTTGTCATCCATAAAATGTGTGAAATGCTGATTCTTTAAGTTTAATGTCTGTAGTGGTTTATTTTTGTATTTTTAATGGATTAATTAGCAGCATGATTTATCAGCAATATTAATTTAAATATGGCGCATATGCTCTATATTGTATGATTGAACAGATTTATATAATTACAAATAGATGTCCAATAATCAGCATTACTGAACAAAATGAAATGATTTTGGCTACTTCAGTGAGTATATGGCAGTTGGCGGCTAATATATTTTAGTAACAATTAAGCAAAATTTTCAAAAGTCTGATTAGAGAAATGTGTGATGTGTCTAGCTTTTGGGTAAACAAACACAATTAAATCACAATAGTATAGATTTTGTGTCAACTAAATGATGTTGAGATTCCCTGATAACTGAGGGACTGCTACAAAACTATTACAAAAGGCAGCAAACATACATTGATGCCCTATAGCAAGAGTGGGGAACCCTGGGTCCTGGAGGGCCACTGTCCTGCAGATTTTAGTTCCAACCCTAATCAAACACACCTGAATTTCATTTTCAAGTAATCCTGAAGACTTTAATTTGATTTTTCAGGTGTGTTTAATTACGGTTGGAACTAAACTCTGCAGGACAGTGGCCCTCCAGGACCAGGGTTCCCCACCCCTGCCTTATAGGGATGTAATGTCTGAACATGGTGACTGTATATGAGTGATTTTGGTATTTCTCCAGAGTTACTTTAATACAAAATGTCCGTTAAAGCAAGATTGTAAACATAAAAACTCCATTAATGTAAAAAACAGCCTTTTTGCATCACGTTCTATAAGATCATCATGTTTGTAGTGTGTTCAATATGATTAAAACGTATATCTAGACCTGGAGTATTTATAAATTAGTAATAGCCTAGTATACAATACAGCATTTACAAAAATAAGTTAAGTTATAATAAATTGAAAGGCAAGATTTTATTGTCACAATGATCATTTTTCCAGTGGACTGTGTATCTGTTCTGTTTAGCAGTTGGCATTTTCACCGCAAAATGGCGGTCGCGTTACTGAAAGCGCCACCTAGTGACTGTGTACAGAAAAGTATCAGATAATTTAGACTTGTCCGACTTCATGCGGCGCCGCTAGAACTGTCATTGGATGACGTCAAAGTGCCGCGAGAGCGAGACGAAATTACACTTCGTATGATTTCTCGAATCGTTCTCGCGGTACTTTGACGTCATCCGGTTGTCGGTTCTTGCAGCGCCGCATGAAGTCGAACAAGCCTCTACGCTCTTTGGTCCAACCCTGCTTTTAAAGTGACAGCGCCACATACTGAATTGGAGGCTGCAGTTAAAGAAGCTGCTTGGATCGAGTACTGACACCGCAGTTCTAACGAAAAGTGCAAGCAATGCAGTATTCCTTTCAAATACGAAGTTTGACTTTCTGTCGTTCTTTTGTTGCCATGTTGAGCTTGTATTAAATTCCTTATCATTATAAATTCGCTCATTATCAGGTAAAATACATTACCAGTTTTTGAAGGATGTGTTATTTGAATCCTGTCCGGCACCCGTAGGGCACGCCTATGCGTCTGCGCACCCGGAAGTTAAATAGTGGTAACAAAGCAGCGGATTCAGCAGACAATTACACATCATCAGGTCTGTTCAAATACTTTATGTTAAGTAAAACACATCGTTGCTGCATGACGAGGACGACTGTTTATCACTGAGTGTGTTTCCTTTGCCGTGTTAGTAATATAACTGCTGTCGAGTTCGGCTTGTTTTCACTGTGAGACGGCAGAAGTTAATCTGACACATGCTGTCAGTATTGTTATCTTTTTGGCATTTGAATGTAAATGTTGAATGTAACCTTACCAATATAAGTGTGATCATTAGTACTTAAGTTAAACAGATAACGCTATCTGATGATCCCATGATTTGTACTTGAGATGAAATACTTGGATTGGTATTGGTCCTTATTCGTGCCTTTCAATCTGATTAAAAATGGGCGTTTCTATAGTAGCCTACAGTAGTTTCCTAAAGCTTTAAAAACCTACTACATTGCCATCAGATAACAAAATATATCATTTGTTCTGAATAGTGGATGTTTCAAGGAAACTATTTCACAAATGTTAGGATTATAACAAATAAGATGAACGAAGATAAAAGGTATTTGGACACTTTCTGCTTGTGTAAAATGTTACATGGTAATGTGATAAACTACACCTGTGTGAAGTTTAAGGAAAACTAACTTTATACATCCACCTAAAATCCCCTTGACACACCATTGAATTAAATGTTTCAAAAGTGAATTTTAATAGAAAGTGCTTCATTTATAAAAAAGCAGCTAAAACCATCACCAGCTGGTAGCTAATGTAAGGTGGCAGTAGCTGGTTTAAGCCTGTCCTCTCAGCCTGCCAGAGCTGGTCAAGCTGGTGGGTCAGTTGACCTTCAGCTTGACCGTCTTAAATGATCAAAACACAGATTAAAGGCGCTGTATGTAGTTTACAGCGGCCTCTAGCGGTGATGTTTCAGATTGCAACCAATAAGTTTACAAGCGCGTGTTTGAACTCATAAGCGACGGCCAGACTGAGATGTAACACACCGAAGAAAGCATCACACAACATGCTGGAAACTCAGTTAAACTCCCACTGCAACATTTAATTGACTGCATTTAGCCTATGTAATGTGGTGTTACGTAGGTACATTTACGGTAAGATAACGAAAATGGTTAGTGAACTACACTGAACAATTTCAGTATAACAGTAAAGCCTGGTATACACTGTGCTATTTTAAATAGTCATTTAGGCTTGATGCTTGCCACACTGTGCGATCAATATCGTAGTTAAGTCCATGTCACACTGTATAATATCAGTTTCCATCAATGTCAGACTGTACGAGTTCTATACAATCTTAACTACAGATCGGCTGCCAAACCTCCCATCACATAGAGGTGATCCATGATTGTCGTCTCCCCTCATCTCAAGGAAATCAAATCATTTGTTATTTTCCACAAGGTATTTGTTCCAGAGTTTAGTTTAGCCACTACCCAGACCATTGAACAATAAGAGACCGGAAGTTAAGTTCCATCCAGACTCCAGACGCGTAAATGCAATGACGATGTGCGTCCGATGAAAGTGTCTATAGAGGGTATGTTGAGTGGCAAAACATTTGGCAAAATGGCTGGCTGTTCTAGCTGCTGCGTGAAAATGTCAGTGTAACTGACAATTATCAGCAAAAAATTTAATTTAGCTGAACTTGATAGTGACCCTAGCAACTTGTCAACCCACCTGTGGTCAGTGGACGTTGGCATGTTGCCAGACATATGTTTTTCCCGACATTTATACATACCTTATTCTTAAAGGGGACAGAGAATGAAAAACCATTTTTACCTTGTCTTTGTTGAATAATGGTAGTCTACCCACATTCACAAACATACAAAAAGTGCTAAACATGCTAAACATCTCAGTCTCATAGAAATTCCTCTTTTAGAAATGTCAGCCAGAAAACGGCCCAATCTGAAAAACTGATGCTTATGACATCACAGGCATCTAACTGCCCCTCCACTTTAAAATAATTGGCTATATTTTTTGAGTGGCAGCAAAGTCAGCCAATCAGTAATGAGATTGCAAGTTAAGCCAGTAGGGGGAGCCAAATAGGTGCAAAACCACTTGTTTAAAATCCCCCACCCTAATAGAGCTATCTGAGAGAGGTTTTTAGGAAGCTTCTAAGGCATTACAGACCCAAACAAAAACATTTTTGTCTACATGTCACATCACAGAACAAGGATAAATACTCCGTTCAATCATTTTATGTCACCTTTAAATCTGTTAGTACAGTCTATTGCACAACACCTTTTTCCAATTTAGATGCATTTTCCCGTGTTTTTGCTGATTTCACACTGTACACACATTCTGCCGCTCTGTCTTTTGCCACTCAGTCAGCGTTACCGCAGAAACGTTCACCGAAGGTGACATCACGTGCAAACCCTCCAAGTCTTTTTAATAAAAAAAAATATTTGGAGCTAATTGTTATGGATCACAAGATATTACAAGCTATAAAAATAGAAAATTTTCAGTAAAAAGTGTCTTCTATAGCTAAAAAAAATTATTTTATGTGTTACTGTCAAACTCCAATGTAGGGTAATGGGGCGTACACACCAAATGCAAATTCAACGATTTGCATGAGTAGATTACATACAAAGTCAATGCAAAGACACGAATAGATGCGAACTTGCACAGTGCGATGCGACTGACGCAAACTGGGTGGCGTGAAAACGCGCTATTGCCTCAAACGCGTCTTTACGCAAGTGGAAAATCTTCAACTCAAGCGAAAAATTTGCCTGACATGAAGTTAAATCATGCAAGGAATCTAGAGCGATAAATGCGATGCTTCACGTTTGGTATGTATGCTGCAAAAAAGTGTTGACATTATGTAACAAAACTGACAATCGTACAGAAAAACTCACAACACTCAAACCCTTTTCACTGGCCCCAATAAAAAATATCAGTGTCACATATTTAAAAATAATAATTCAAAAGTCAAATATAACATATACAACAGACATGTTCAAATGAAAAAAAGGCTCCCAACTTTTCTGCTTTACCTGTAAACTGACAGCAAATTGTGCAAAATATTGCATAGTGTCTTTCGTTGTGTTTTAGACAAGTAAATGTCTGCTTCCAAGATGTTAAATAATATACATTGATGAAAATATATTTAAGTGACTGAGGGTGAAGCACTGGCCTGATTGGGCAAGTGACAATACTTTTTACTGGCCCGAACGCCTCTCACGCTTCCCCCGGGCCACCGGGCAGTCCTTAATGTTGAGTCCTATTTTACAAAAATGCTATTATTTCAGCTTTTTGCTCAAAATGTGGTATTTTTGAAGAAACCTACCCATATTTGAGAGGTGATAAAAGAGAACAAACTAAAGTAGGATCAAATGTTTTTTTTTTTTTGAAAGCAGAGGGTCTATTCATTTGATATATTGCGTGTTTGTATAGTTCAAGAAGAACACTTTCTGGAAAGCATTAAACTTTTGTGAAAATCATAGAATATGCTGGCGGGGAAAGAGTTAAGCAACTGCTGCCAATGTGTTTTAGTGGTTGTATGAAGTCAGTTCTCCTCAAGTTCCACAGGTTTAGGTAATCACATTAACTATGAACATTTTCTACTTTTGTCCACATAACCACAAAGTATCTTAATACTTTTGGCACTTAAATATCTTAAAACACATCAGTGCCCTTTGTTTTGCCCCAAAATCCACACAAGTAATGTTTTTAGTAAGGCATGTTTGTTAAAACTAGTTATATTTCCTAATTAAACTAAGGCCTAGTCCTGGCTTAAGCTAATTCCTGGGGGAACCTCCCCCCCCCCATATCAACTGCGATATTATTTTAAACATATATTTTTGGTAAATGTTTTGCTTAAATGCTTGTGCCTTCTTTCTTGGAAATAGATCAGACTTGATTGACACTTTTCGCTTTGTTTTGTTTTCATACCTGGCATAAAACATCGCTTCATATATGTCCAGTTTAGTTTATTCTGATGATCACAGGTCTGTATTAGCTTTTTAACAGTGACGGTGAATGTTTCTCAGATTTAAAAGCCTTTGAAGTATTTGTTGTAAACATTACAGTTTTTTTCGATTGCTAAACGACAGTGGGCACAACTGGAGCTACATGTGCAAAACTCTAACTACAGTCTGCACTACCAAAAGTCACCTGAGCACAACTCTTAACACATGGCTCAAAACAGCTCCGTGCAGCCAAACACTAAACACAACCCTCACTGAGATAACACACACTGTCACTCACAACACACTGAGAGGAAAAACACTAACATCAAACACCAATACACAAAATACTAACTTTATATCTTTACAGTTTTAACAATTTCAGTGATGTCACACCAAGTAATGTTTTCTTTAAAGAATGATTTATTTATTGATTTATCACATTATTTTTTTAGAACACCATAATTTTTTAAGGTAAATGAAAATTAGCAGTTTGCTTCAGTTGTCTGTAGTAATTTACGGCATTACAGTAATGAGAAAAAAGGTAGAAACTTAAAGTACATGAAAGGTAATATTATATATAAATGAAATACATATATGAAATTGAAATTTATATTTATATGAAATTGCAGTCAGCAGTGTTTGAAAGGCACAAGGCTGAAATCTTTTCTGTTTTGAATGTGTGGTTCACAGTTTTGATAGCAGTGTGTTAGCATTTGAACAAAGTGCTGTAAATCCACAGTGTTGTGCAGGTTGTGGTTAAAGTCATGGGATAAGTGTGTAAAGTTTTGAAAACTGTGTTCAAGCAATGAAAAACGAACTAGAGTTTGGTCCACATGAACTGCTGCTAAGCAGACTGTAGTTAGAGTTTTGCACATGTGACTCCAGTTGTGCCCACTGGCGTTTAGCAATCGAAAAAAACTGTAAATCATTCATTGGTCACTTAACAAAACCATTTGGAAAATGGAGAATGCTACAATATAAAAGATTGATCTGAATGCAAGAGAAGTACATTATGTGACGTGCTGATTGGTTAAATGATGTTGACTTGAGGGTCCAGCTTTTTGGGATGTAATAGCTAGAGTTGATAAAAACTCAGGCATTACCTGTCTCCAGTTATCAACAGTTATCTGTAGCCAGCTGTTATAAAAGAGAACAAACAAAACACATCGAATAACCCCCAAAAGACATTTTGCCCTCCTGACACCTGTGTTTTGTTTGTGTACAGCATCATGTCGGATAAAAGTGAGCTGAAAGCCGAGCTTGAGCGAAAGAAACAACGTCTGGCTCAAATCAGAGAAGAGAAGAAAAGAAAAGAAGAAGAGCGTAAGAAGAAAGAGGTGAAATTACACCACACACTACTGTTGACATCCTTAATATCAGGGTGAATAAAACACCCAAAACATCCAACAATAAAGGTTTGAATAGTAAAACTGTGTTTAATCCCACAATGCCCCACTCAAGCCCACCATGCAGACCCCAAATTGGATAATAATAATAAAAACACCTGTTCACTTTGCACTTTGGTTATTTTTCCTGTAGCACAAAGTTCATAAGGAAAGATCTGGCTGTAATGAATGTCAGCTCGCTGGTCGTGGATTCTTTTGCTTCCATGCATCTGTATACTGAAGTGTTGGTTTAACTGCGGTTTATGTTCGTCAGGCTGAGCTAAAGAAAGAAGCTGTACCACTGCAGGATGATTCAGACCTGGAGAAGAAGCGCAGAGAAGCCGATGCCCTCTTACAGAGTATGGGCATCACATCGGATGTGCCGTCTGGTAAGTCACCCACACACCAACAAGACCATTTACACAATCCAATGATTGGCCCCCTTTACTGTATTTCTGGGAGTCGGGTTGACAGGTGTACCAAAAAAGTGTAAAAGGTCATGAGGTGCTAGAATAAGGATATTTTATTGTAGTTTTGCTTGAGATACTTAACAAATGGGATGTCTATTATTTGGGATGAAAGAAAAATTCTTGGCCGAAGCCAAATAAAGTGAAACACTCGAATACCCAACAACCAGATGTTTTTTTTTTTTCATTTCTTAATTATTTTGCTAATTTTATCACCTTTGCATAAGGTACACTTTCAGAAATTTCTTTTTATTATATTTATTTCACATCATTTAACAATTAAAATTTTCTTAATATTCCAGCAGACATTATAGGGCCTTTTTCCCCCGGGTCACTTCTCTGATTGGAAGGCTATTAAATGTTTTATTTCTGGTGTTTATCATTGTAGGACTTAACTGGTTCTAGGAAGTTTTTATTTCATACTGCTGATGCTCTTCGACGTTCCTCTTCTCATCTATAAAGAGTCTCTCGCTCTCCCTGCTTGTCTTTTTAGGAGAATACTCAGGATCATAATCGCTGCCGTGTCTTTATCAAACGCTGCATGTTGTTCAGGATGTCTTGATTTTAAATGATACATTTGTAATGCTGTTGCATTTATGAAGCGTGTGCACCTTTGCTATTTGATCGCGTCATCAAAGGCCTCATTGTTCGGTAAAATTATTCGTTTTTTTCACTTGTTGGCTGAAGTTTTTGCTATTTTTGGCCGAATAATTGTGGTTGCCAAACATTCAGTGCATCCCTATCTTTTATTTTCTAAGTCTGTGAAATTATTACTTTTGGGTAGACATAAGTTTGTGTTACGTATTTATGTGCCACACACTATTTTCTGTGCCGCTATTAACCGGTCTATAGTGTTATCAAACGTTTTAAAATTGACTAGAACCAGAATGTCACATAAATTATTGAACTGTTATTGGTGCCTTAATCTTAATAATCTTTTGTAGTTGGAAGTTATTAAGATGCATTGTAGACTAGATGTTATCCTATAAGACTAAAGTCTGGCTTAAATGTGTACTTTACCTGTCCCCAAAATTAGACCAAAGTCCCTTGATAGTGAATCTTACAATTGTAATAAACCAATGTTGTACTTCACTGATCAGACACAAGGGGGCATAAGTGCTCCACAGTAAATTTGATGTGAACCAGATCACGTTTTGATCACATGCACTTTGTGTTATTATTGTAAGCCTTCTGAAGTTAAAATATGCTAAAACATTATGAAGCTGGTAAAATGTTTAATGTAAAAAACAAATACATCACATCGTTTAGCCAGCTGTAGCTGGAAGGCGTAGATTTCTTTCTATTATTTTTCTTATTTAAAATAAAATAAAAACTTTGACGACATCTTGACCTAGCAAGTAGGCTATATGTAAATATTAAACAATTGCACGTGAATGAAGTATCATTATAATATCTATAATACTTTAAAAGTATACATACTACAGGTATTAACCTGAGTGAATATACTTCATACATCCACCAAAATCACCCACATTTTAAAATATCATGGCATAGTGGCTTTAACAAATTATTTGATCATTTTAATGTATTCATTTAGCAAATTATGTTTTTCAATACAATGCGATTAACATTACATATCCAAATTGTATGTGGTGCTGCTGTATGAAACGAGATTTCTCTCTATTCAGTTCCTGCACCAATGTCTCCTACGGCCAAATCTGTGAGCACTCCAAGTGAGGCAGGGAGCCAAGACTCAGGCGAGGGTGCGGCCGGACCAAGGTACAGTATTACCTCACCGTCTCTCTCTTTACTTCTCGTGTCTGTCACTCGGCTGATCTGAGTAGAGTTAGAGATGTTTGTGGTACTGCACGAGCACAACCTGAAGAGATGTTCAACGTTGCCCGGATCAGTCCTAGATACAGCGAAAGAAACAATGGTGTTGTAGTGATGACGTGCGTGTCGTCATAATGACATAGTAATCGCTCAGCTCTTTAATAACAGGGTTCTCATTTACAATGCGCTCTGAAGCTGAGATCATTCACCAGATTAATCGAATTATGATCGAATAAAAAAAATAGCAAGAGCATGGTTTCTCGAGAGAGAAATCGCAGATAATATGTTTATAATAATTTATGACTCGCACAATTACACGTTACATCTTTATGGGATCTTTACGGGATGTGTGTGAATGCACGGAAAGATTCCTGAAAAACACTGGCAGTGTGAATGAATCAAAATCAGACTATCCCGGGACAAATTATCAGTGTATTTTCTGGAATCTCTATGATAAAACGGCTCAGGTTTCATAGGGCAACCTTTATGGCTTTAGTTTTTAAAGTCTGTGTAAAGTGATATTAAATATGTTTTCTGAATTTGTTACACCACAGAAAAATTTGTTATTAGCCACCCAGCCAAATTTAAAAGATGAAAAAAAATGGCAAGTTAATAAAATAAGTTATCAAAATCTGGGAAAAATAATATGGATTTTCTGCTCTCAAATGCTGGGTGCGTGTCCACTGTCTGCGCTGAAACCACACCCACTCACAGATAAGCTGTCATGTTGAATGGTGTAACTCCACAATTTACTACTACTTAGTTTATAGTCTTTGTAATGTATTTCAGCAATACATTTATATCAAATGTGTTTACAAACAATTCTCTGAAATGACCACTGTGAAATCTTATTCCAAAACTTCACTTCTTATGATTGGCTGGGATGGTGCCACGTCTCGCATCTGTTTCATTTTCAGTGAAAACTGACACATTCAGACAGATCTGTATATAGTTCGGCCAAAAATGGATATTCTGAAAAAATAACAGAGAAGATGTGGGTCACCATTGACTTCCATAATACAATTTTTTCCTACCGTGGAAGTCAATGGTGCCCCAGATCTGTTTGGTTACAATGCTAAGCCAGTGAACAATATGAATATAGAAATGTATGAATAATTAAAGTGATTTATAGTTTATGTGAGACCTGCGTGAGCAGATGCGGTGAAGAGTGTTTAACTTCTGATTATAGCAGGATCACACACACGCACGCACACACGCACACACACACACACACACACACACACACACACACACACACACACTTACAGATGCCTCTGGGGGCTCCATGTCCCCTCGTATCCCACATCACTCCACCACTTCCTTTACACATTGAGCTCATGTTACCAGATTCACAAACACACACACATACACACACATTTCCTCAGCATTGACATCCTCCTGCTCAAAACATTCATGATCACACACAGAGCCCCAGGTTTGGCTTCTGCAGCTTTGGGCAGTTTAGTGTCTATACTCAATCATGACGGTCATTTTTTGTTTGTGTTTAATTCTTATTAAGGGGCAATCTTCCGATCTCTCCGATGAAGCCAGTACGGAAGTGACTTAAACTGCAATTCATCAACTGGCCGCTAGAGGCTGTCTCCAAAAGGATGTCAATTCCCATAGACCTCCATGTTAAAATGCCCAACTTTACAGTAAAAAATAATATGTTTACAGCCTGGTACAAAAAGTGCTTTTGGTCTGGATAGCTAATTTTGCCCTTCATGACAACTGTGAGTGGGGTACATTTTCTGTAACTCATCCGTTTAAAATATATTAAGCCTTAAAGAGTAACTAAACCCTAAACCAAATTTTTTTAGTTAATGATCTGTAAGAATGATGCTTTATTATAGTGCTGCACAATTAATCGCATCGCAATCGCAATCGCAATCGCGATGTCAGCCTGTGCAATTATATGACAGAAAAATGTTGCAATTATATTAAATAAATAAATGTGTGGACTTGTTAACACAAACTTTCTGATAACAGTTTGATGATTTTTCTTGCTGTTTAAAAAAAGAAAGAAAAACAAACAAAAAAGGCAGTGCATGTGTGGCATGCACGTGTGCGGCGTGCGTCGTCACTTGTGTGTGCGCAGCGCGGAAATACCAGAGCGAAGATGGATGCAGAGGAGATTGACAGTGATATGATAGCTAAAAAAAAAAACTCTACGTCTGTTGTATGGCGGTATTTTGGATTTAGGATTACTGACACTGAGCAGTTGCTACATCACGCGGCAATACGAAAACATTTCTAGTTTTACAAATACACATTTTAGCATTATCACTAAACGGTGTGTGGATTTTCCTTAAAACCCATCAAGTTGACTCATGATACCACTTATCATAATCGCAACCGCACATCGCAATATTAGCATCAATAACCGCA